>NC_084461.1:136227500-136527500 GCF_027409185.1 Cynocephalus volans
CCCTGAAAAGCAAAGTCAGGTTACAGATTCAGCATGTGGAAGGCTTGCAGACAAGTTCCTAAACATCCAGTTGTACACATATCAGAAAATGTGTGGCATTCCGGTAGAATGTGGAGAGGAGCAAAATCTACACCCTTGTTTTGTAGGAGCTCACACTCACCAGGAAGAGAAGAAGAAATGGAAGCATTTGGAGAAACTGAAGTTTGGTCCAGATTTAGCAGACGTTGGATGATGGGCAGCTCCAGTCTCAGTGGGAGGGACTGATCTAATGGCCAAAGTCCTGGTTTCTCCCTAGAACTTCCTACGTATACCCTAAAGAAAGCTTCAAGGCTTTCTGCCTCAGGCCTGGCTCAAACGTCATAAAGACTTGAGCTAGACCCACATTCTTGGAAGGGCTCAAAAACACAAAGGGAGTTTGGGACAGTCCTCCAATATGTGGGAAGAACAAGGAGAAATATGAAAAACAAAACAAAAAAATCTCCCTTCTACATGAGGGAGTTGGCAAATCAAGAAAACGGGTTATGGAGAACAGATGAAGGGGGGTCTCATCACCATAGCAACAAACCCAACAAGTCTGAAAGATAGGATTTTCATTTTTCTTTTCACCTGTCACTCTTCTCCGTATTGCCACTCTCTTTCCCCGCTGCTGGCGGGAGACATGAGACACATTGTGACTTTTGCACTCCCACCAACAAGCTGCCTGGCTTTTGGGGAGTGCAGCTGCTATGGAATGGGAGGGGAATGGGGTCCCCCAGAGGAGTGTTCAGAAGGCTCAAACTCCCATCTCCCGCTTTTCCCTGGCCATAGCTGGGAAGCTTGTGGCTTGCCTGTGAAGTGTGAACATAGCTGTTTGTACACAAGTCCATGAGGAAGCCCCCTCCCATATAGACACTGTAGGCCAGAGAAGGAATCACAGCTTTGGTCCTCAAATAAAAGGGATTTTTGTCCTTGCCCCAGGATGCCCCACTGTAATCCAACAGAGCGTGAGTCGAAGAGAGTAATGACAACTAAACAGAGCCTGTGGCCTCAGGCCTCCTTAGAAAGATCTAAATTTGGTGTTATCAAAAAGCTAATGGCACACATCAGGGGAATCACAAAACCTTGTCTAAATGTAAACTCAACTATCTGGACTAAGACTACACCAACACCAGCCCTTCATCCACACCCTATTAAGTGATGCCAAATTGAGGCAGTGTGTTATGTCTGATATTGGTGATGTTAGGACCCAGGCTCTCGCTTGATTCCAGAGGTCTTCCCTGATCCCTGCTACTACAGAATTGTGTTGGCATAAATAAGGATCAGTGATGTGTGTCCTGCAAGAGGTGGCAGTTCTCATACCATCAAGCGGCCTTTTTTATCTGCATGGGATGTGTTCCCACATGCACACACTGCCATCTCCCTGGGCCAGAGACCTCCTTCAGAAGTGATGGACCCTCTCTGCCTCCAGACATAATCAGATGTTCAGTCATTGGACCCTTCTTCTGCGGTTGTACAGAACATGTCCTTTCCACCCATTTGTGTTATGAAGACCTGACGCTACTTCCTTCGCAGATATACCAGAAATGAACACTCCACCTTCTTACAGCCAGGGAGGCAGATACCATCTTAGGTCCTTTGGAAGATAGTAACAAAAAAAGATGCCCACCCCTCCCGTATCTTTGAAGGCTATTCACAACCAAGGTGAACTTGGGAAAGACCATGAAGAAGAAAACAGCTTTGGTGACCAAGGGGGCATAGTGTGCATACTTCAGCTGTTGAAAAGCTGCTCAGCTTGTAAAGTCAGCAGCCTCCAGCCTTCTTGTCTACCACCTTCCCTCAGGCCTGTTCCCCATCCACTCTCTCTGAGCATCACTGTCAACCACTCTTGGCTAAGGTGTGAGCTGATAATACATTAAGATGCCTTCCCTCCCAACTCCTACCCCTGCCTAACAGAAAAGTTTTATAGGAACTTCTGTTAACCATAAGCCCTCCAAGCACTCTAAAGAGTTATTCTCCAGAAGAATTACATACTTCCTGAACAACAAATAGGGCGACATCTTTAGTGCTCTGAAAATCATGTGAAATAGGAATTTATTTTCTCAGCCAACTCTTAAACCAAACACCAAACTCATTTTTGTACATTTCTCTTATCAGGCCATTATGCCAGAGCAGGAGAAATTTTGCCTCTTTGAATCCTTTGAATAATCATTTCCACTGCTTATAAAGCCAGGCTATGCCTTGCCAAGTGTAACCTATATTCAAGAGCCATCTGCTTTAGCAATACAGGAAGCCACCAAGGGGTTGTGCTTTAGATAATCCTACAGCTCTGCTGGCCGAGGCTGCTTCTGGGGAGGGGAAGCATGCTGCTATCTGCCAGCTGCAGTCCCCAAGCTCAGTCCTGCTGAATCCTGTACAATGCACCAAGTAGAAGGGCTGAGGCCACTGACTTGATCAATATAAGATTCCTTTCCACATGCCCAGATTCTAATAGGCCAATGTCAGAGGAGTCCCTAGGGCAACACAGTTTACCCCTTGTGTGGCTCAGCTACATCCCCACCTGAAAAGGAACACATGGTGTAAAAGCCATATCCTATTCAGTGCCACCAACCGGTCAACGAAGGTGTTTACCTGTGCCAGTTGAGGCGTGCATTTCATTTTAATTCAATGAGACACTTGTTGTACCTGAACAAACAATCTAAACAAAGGTGTTAGAGCCACCATGACATCTGGGGATAAGTACTCTTCCAAGATTCAAAGATGTTACTTTGCCTATGTCAGGAATTTAACTGAGCAGTGCCCCTCTTCCTGAGCCATTACCTCCCACCATAACCACCAGTTTTGTTAGGTTGTTCTCACCACTTGGGAAGGTGTCATCCCTCAGTCCCCCACTTTCAAACCACACTGGAAGTGACAGAACTCAGGGATGATCTCAGCAGACCAATGGCCTCTTAAGGCTCCACAGGGTGAGCTCTGTCCACCTCCTATTGGACATGAGCACTTGTCCCCAGGCTATCAGGAATTAAGCACCCCTTATCTGTGACCCTGCTCTTCTAAAGCCAGTGTGAAATCCTTTACCACAGGCAACAGAGATTTCTAAATTTAGCTACATGGGTCTGCCTGTGGTGTTTTTAGCAAGCACCTCCAACAGAAAAATGACATGAATTACACATAATTAGTAGGATTTAACAGAGCCATTTTTCTATCTCAGTGCTATTCCAAGTCACCCAGTTTTTTTCTCCCTAAATTGGGACTCAGAGCAACAAATGAAAGGTATACATCAGTTGGCATTTATTATATGTACAATAACTGTCTTATTAAATTGGAATCAAATGCACATCTAGGGGAAAGTTCATGTTAAGTACCATTTTAAGGAAAATGCTCAGAAATATAAACAGTAAGTGAGGCCAATGCATTGCTGAGCAACAGAAGAGATGGGGGCTGAAAGGAAGGGACATGGTTTTATGAAAGAATGAGATGAGCTCAAGGCTGCAGATCTTGGTAGAAGCTGCCCTGAATTTCTTAGGGCATTTGCCGCCCTAGAAAAGGCATTGAGGAGGGCTGAGATGTAGTTACAAATTCAACATGACCAGGATGCTTGGAAAATTGTTATATCTATATATACACAAACACTTTTTTTTCCTGGGGATGTTTAACACTCGGTCAATGAATAAAAAGCCTTTCCAGCTATTAAGAATGTTAAAGAGGGTGTGGGGTTGAGTGTATGCGTGTAAATATGCTGTTGCTTAGATGGCCTTCAGCCTCTTGACTCACTTTATTCTTTCCCCCTCCCCCTCCTTTGCCTCCTCCTCTTCTTAGGACAAGACAAGTGCTTTGAGCCTCAGCAATGTGGCGGGCGTGTTCTACATCCTGATTGGAGGACTTGGACTAGCCATGCTGGTTGCCTTAATCGAGTTCTGCTACAAATCTCGTAGCGAATCCAAGCGGATGAAGGTGGCATCATCCTCCCAGGCCTTTTTCCTAATCTGTTCTGTGATACAGCTGGTTGTCTGGGAGTCCCTTTGCCAGAAAGGGTGGGGAGTGATAAGTGCTTGAGGTCAGCCCAGGTCAGGAATCAGAAAGCTGTTAGGAGGAAGGTGACAGGGACAGAGACAGCCATGAGAAAGGAAGGAAGGTGGGGTGTGTCAGGGCAAATGTAAGGCCCAAGAAAACAACTGCATCAGCCAGAGAGGGGTCGGTCAGATTAAAGGTTAGGGGTTTGGGTGGACAGTCAGCATAGCAAGAGGCAGGAGTGATCGCTACAAAGGCCGGTTTTCTCTGAAGTTGCATCAATGGAATGTAGCTCCCAAAGTAAGGGAAGTGTGCTTACCCTCTGTTCTGTGCTGATCGTGTTACTCTTGGCGAAGTGACTCTTACTGTAGCCTCTACACTGTGAGGTAGACATTGGCAAAGAGACTTTTTCTGGCACAGAAAAAGGTAAGCAGATTAGTTAGATGACCCCAAACTACATCAAATATAGCTGAAGGCAACTGGAGAAGAGAAGAATTATGGAGGATTTAAGAGCTGTCTGTAAAAATATGAAAACTTTCCATGTGGGAAAGAAAACAGACTGAACACTTCCCAAAGGGTATAATGAGAATGAATGACTAAAAGTGATAGAGGATAGATGTTAATACAATGTGTGAAATCTACCTTTCTAACAGAGCCACCCAAAGATGGGATGGACTGCCCCAGTAAATAGCAGCCTCCCCATCAGTGAAGGTTACAAGCAGAGGATGACAAGGATATGGATTCACGCATCCAAAGAGAGTTAGAATTAACTGACCTTCAAGGCCCTCATGTTGTATCATTTAGCTTCAGTGAGAAAATATTCATGAGAGTGAGTCATGTGAACACCACCATAAGCAAGGCATGAAGAGGCAGAGACCACTCATGTGCAATCTGTGACCTTCAGCACCCTTGAATTTCAACAAAGAATGGGCATTGAAAAATTACTCAGTGACGCAACCTACGGTATAAATACAATGGCATATAGGAATTTAGAGGAGGGAGAAATTGTTGAAGGCTTCTGGAGAGAGGCAGAAATTAAGAAAGACAAGCAGGTTCAGACCAAGAAGGGGAGAGAAGCACAGTCACTCTGGGCATCGTGCCAGGGGTGGTATGATGGTCTAGGCTGTCACTTTGGCTTGACTACACTAGCAAGATCCATTAGTAGTATTTGCTTTCCTAGAATGTGCCCTAAGAAGCCCACTTTTCAACAGACAACTGCTCCCAAGCTCAGCATGCCCACTCCTGGATCACAAATATAGCCTCCTGCCCCACATCTTCTTACCTTGGGCCTTCAGAACTGTACATACCTCGAGGGTCACCCTCAGAGAAGACATCTCCAGGCATTTTCTCCCCTTGTTTGGAAACTCTGCATTCAGTTTTGTACATTTGGAGGTGGGAGTAGGTAAGGAGGGCCTTCTGTCCTGGCATTCCCATGTCATGGTGCCAGCCTACCTTCTCCCACTTCCCAGGAAATCTGCTCTTCTCACATATACCATGCTCCAGCCACCTACGTCATGCTTCCCACCCATGTGCCTTTATGCAGGCTGATTCCTCACCCTGTCTTCTGTCCCATTTAAAAGGTGACTTCCCTAGACATAATAACAAGGAACAGTTAGGGATGGAAGTGTGATGGCATTTAGCCAGGAGACCTAGGAACACTTCAGTCCTGCCCTTGACAAGCTCATCCACCACCAGGTCCTCTCCAAAAAGGCAAAACACTACAAAGACATGGGCTTCAGCCCCTCAACCTAATGTAGACCTCCAGGAGGTTTGGCTGAACACAGCAAGAACAAAGCCTTCTTTGCCTATTACATCCAAAACATAATCCTAAAGAATCTCCTATCTTACCCTCTGAAGTGAGGAAAGTCTCCTCCAGTGGGAAGGAGGGGGACAAGACAAGAACCAGGTGAGCTACAACCTTTTCAATCTCCCAGAACCTTTCCTATGGAACTGGAAGTCCAGTAAAGCTCACAGGAGATTCTCCCCACCCCCCCTCCTTAGGACTCAGTGCAGTGCATTGGTCTAGAGAACAAGCTCTGGAGACTGAATGTCTGGGCATAAATGTCTGCTGCATGTGTTAACTGTGTCATCTTGGGCAAGTTTTAGTAACTCTGTGATCCTCATTTTCTTTCTAATGGGGCAGTGGTAATATGTACCTCATAAATTTTTTGTGGGGAACATATGAAATAATGGATATAAAGAGCTAGGCAAAATGCCTGGGCCACAGTAAGCTTTCAATAGCTAATAACAATGATAACTATCTAGCATTTATGATAACAGTTATTATTATTGGTGACCAACTACATCCTCCTTAAAACTTTCCTTTTATTGCCCCTACTTACTTGTGCTAGGTTTTTTGAGCAATATAGATCATGAGTTCCTTAAGGTAAAAAAGCTGTGTCTGATATCTTCTTGAACATTCCACATACCTAGGATAAGTATTAGTAAAATTAATGTGGAATTGTATCCAGAGGAGAAAATTTCTTGGAATATGAGGCCAGGCATGGGAGGGAGCTACTCTTAGATTAAGCGAATACTGCCATCAAAACCTCCCAGTGCAGGAGGTACAAACAACATCATCCAAGGTAGTTTTGACCCCATGTGTTTGTGCTCATGAAGTATGAGACAGGCATTCACCAAACAGGAAACTTTCCAGACATCTAGCCTTTCCACTGGGATTACAGTGACTCCCACTAATCATGGCCAATTCCAGGTGGTGGTAGCAGGATGACTAAAGACTGTGATCCTCTTAAAACGGAGACAGTTTTGACCTTTACCACTGAAATCAAAATATTCAGATTAAGACAAGAGTCATTAGAAGAGGCCACTGGGTCATGGGCATAGCTTCCTGGAGACAATCTCATCCTTCCCTTTGCAGCAAAGATGTTCAATATCTCAGAAGCCAACATCAGGGTCTCTTGGAATCATAGATTAAAGGTCTTCCACCACAGTCTTCTATAATTAATTCCATTGACTAGCATGACTTCTGTCCAACATACCAAGACTCCTAATACAATTTTCAATCTTTTAATTGTAGAGAAGATACTTTCTTTATTAGTCTACATGGCCCTTAACATTTGAAGCACCATCAACTCCTCTCTTATCCAAAAGAGATAAGTGGAATGCATTCCACCTGCCTTGCAGACTTTCTAGCTTTGCAGTCCTCTTTATTATTCTACATTTTGCCTTCTCCAAAAGTAATTAGCTCTTTTCAGAAATGCAGCCCCAGCCTCACCCAGACCCAAATCGATGGTGGCAAGGGTGTTGGTGAGAAACTTCCCTCTCGTTTCTTTCCTTGGTCATAGTATTTGGCCAACTCTTAAGACCTTGAACTCCTAACCTAGTCCAGGGCCAGCCTCCTACATCTCAACGGTGTTCAAAGAGCCATTCCCCAGTCTTTATGGATGACAGGAGGAAGAGAGGAAGAAGAGCAGAAAGGGGAAAAAAGGCAGGAAAGAGAGAGAAAAGAAAGGGAAGAAGGAAAGGGTTTTTTTAGAAACTTTCAAAGTGCTTTCTATATATTCTCATTAACCATGGAACGCATCCTTCCTGCAATCCTACAGATGAAGAAATAGAGGTTCAGAGAAGCTAAATAGCTTGTCCTAGCAAGGTCACACAAGCTAGGAGCTGGCAGAACAGAAATTAAACTTCCTATGTTGCCTCCATAAAACCCAAGTTCATGGTACTAGCCAAGCCACTCCTCCTAAGTTTCTCTCTCCTGCTCCAACCACATGGCAAGAAATAATTTTTGAGCCCCTACTATGTGTCCCTTGAGTCACAGTGCTAGTCACAAACACAAAATGCAGCTCTATCCTTAGGTTTTCCTGACCTAGTTGTTGAGGTTGACTGTGGTAGTATATAATCCCTTGCTGTGTGTTGTTGAGTCTCTTTTCCCCTTGACATGTTGATGAGAAGGACAAGCATGTGTCTCAGGGACAGTGGAAAGGCACCCTATAGGCATCCCTTCCACAAAGAAATACTAAGCACCACTGTATGCTGAGCAGAGCTTGGCACTGGGAATACAGTCAAGAACAAAACAGACACAGCTTCTATTCTCAGGAAGCTGAGAGTTTGATGTGGAAGACATAAAGTGAGCAAACACTTACATGTTCAAGGAGTGTTATGGAGAAAAATGCCCAGTGCTGTCAAGTGTCAAGTCTAGGGCAGAGTCTTGTCCTGATGGGATATTGGGGGGAGGGACGTTTGGTTTGGGGCACTCCGAGTAGCTTCCCTGAGAAAGTGATGTGTAACAGACTCGAAGCAGGAAAGGAATTAACCAGGGGGAGAGAGTTGGCAGCAAAGAATGCACCAGTGTCAGAGACCGAAAGACTAGAACTCTTGCCCAGAAATGGGAAGAAGGCCAGGGAGATTGGGACACAGAAAGACTGACGGAAAAGGGTAGCACATATGAGCTGGGGACTGAGAGAAGAACTTCAGGCAACAAACCACATTTGAGTGTAATTTAAACTCTCATATAGTAGCAGAAATATATAACCTAAGACACATTCTGAGTCCCCTGCCCCTCCCCTCTTCCTGGGAAAATGGACTGGAACCTGAGTCCGTAGCTAACACTCAGGACAGCCAGAGTCTTTATTATTCACCACCTTGCTCCCAGAAGCAAGTAATCCCCAGCCTCTTCTACCCCCAGGAGAGCCGCTGACCTTTCAAAATTATATGTGGCTGTACTAACACAAGGTGTGTGTAAGCAACAGCAATTGAGGGCTTGCACATTTCCCTGGAATTAATGAGCAGCTGAGAGACTTGATAATGCAGGGGGAGCCCTCTCAGCAGGTGGTCACTCTGGTTCTTTGCGCAGGTGCCCGAATGAGGTCATTACTGAGGTTTGAGCTTTTATTAGGATACCCAATGACGTGCAGAGGCTGGGCTTTTCTTACAAAAGCAAGTGGCTAAGAGGTTAGGATGTAATCACTGTTAAAGAAGAGAGTCTCTGAAGAGCCAGTGTGGGGGCTTTGAAGCTCAACTTTTTATTCACTCTTTCCTCCCTGAGTATCAGTTTTGGGGTTTAAAAAAAAAAAAAACTATAAGGGTGAACTTTAAGAACAAGTGTATATGAAGGAAGGACAAGTAAAAACCAAATTTCCAAAAGGCAAGGGGAGAAATGACATCGGCTTATGATACCTTAGCTACCAGAGGCAGGAAGAACCACATTTAGAAGGTCAACCACTTTGTCACTAGGTCACAGATAACTGTTACCAGTTGTAGGCCATTGGTTTCTTTTAAAGTGAATGAGATAAACTAGATCAGTGTGGTTCAACCTTGGTTGCATTTTAGAATCTCCTGGGGAGCTTTTAAAACTCCAAATGTCCAGGCCATATGCTACACCTATTAAGTCAGCATCTCTGGGGCTAGGATTCAGGCATCGGGGCTTTTTTTTCCACAACTCCCCAGGGGAATCCAATGTGTAACCGTTTGAGAACTAGTGATCCAGTTGATTTTTAGCATGGCTTTCCACTCAAAAGTTCTTGCTTATTCATCTCTTCTCCTGAGATTCCATAAATGTATTAGAAAGGAAGCCAGTATGAAGGCAGTAGCCACCAGTGATAGGGGTCTGGGGTCACTGACCTGTGAGAAGCCCTCAACTTCCTTGAAAACCAATTCTAATGCTGTGACTTTGGACGTTTTTGGTTATATGCCCAGCTAAATTATCCCAGACTTTGGTAAGCACCAATGTGGACTGTGCCATTAATCCTGTCCTTTAAGATAAAATCATGAGGTATCATCAACTTCAATGGAATGTTATGGGAATGTGTGAGCCTTTTGAGGAACAAAGTCCAAGGTGATCTGTGTGAAGCTTAAACTTTCTTTTTTTTAATTAAAGAGTTGTGGCAGAGAAAAATTATGAAAGATAGACATTCCAATCTCATCTATAGAAGGTTCCATATTTCCCACACATACAAATGAAATGTTATTTTCTTTCCAACATTTTTGGAGGTGAGAATAAGTAACCATTAATTTCTCATGTTTTCATTTCACATTTACCCCATGTAGCATCACAGTGGTATTTATTTGGCCTTTGACTTAGAAGAATGCAATCCGGGTCACACTTCCTCTTCAGTGGAAGACAGCCAAGGGAGATGTAAATAAATCAAGTCCCAGGGTTGGAGGAGGAGACAGAACCAGTGTGGGTGGAACATCATGTGGGGCAAATCTGTCTGAATCATGGATTTTAAAAAGAAAGAACATTTCAAAACATTGTCAGAATTTCCAGTAATAAAAGGATAGTAGGAAAAATAAATTGGGTCAAAACTGCCCTGTTTATCTCTCTCTGGCTGCCATAGGTTGACTGACTTCTCTGATCACTAGAATCACAGCAATATGCAAGGGGAAAAGCCAGAGACTTCTTGAGAAGGATCCTAGATGGTTGACTTTCTTTAGATAAATTCAAGAGTATCTAGTAAGCATCTAACTGCATGCTAGACACTCTGGGGGAAGCTGAGGATTGAGAAGACAGGGCCCTTCCCCTCCTCCAAACAGTTATCTCTCTTAAGGAAGACAAAATTACATACCTGAGGTAGGACTTTTACATGAGAATGTATCATGGACGAGTACCAGATAGAAGGTACTCAGCCAGCACCTGAGGTAGGCTGGTGTAGTCTAGGAAAGCTTCAAGAAGGAGATGAGAACAGAATAAGCCTTGAAGAATAGGTAGGGTTGGTCTTAGAAACCTCCTGACCCATAAACAATTCTCCTTTATGTTGGTTCCCACCAAGAAGCCAAACCCCACTTCAAAAATTCTGATTGTCTTCTAATGGGAAATCAGACATAGAGAGGAAGAGATAAGAGTTTGGATTTTATGTCATAATGTTTTGTTTTGTTTTGTTTTGTTTTTCGTCAAAGGAACTCTGAACAAACCCTTTCTCTTGTCTAAGAGGATATGGTTCTAGACCTAGTTTGTGGTCTGTGAAAAATTTCACTTACTTCATCTGATTCTGGAGTGATCCTTGGAATCTTTTTTAGATCTAGAATTCCAGCATTCTAGAAATCACAAGCTTAGTAGCACCGATCTGATTTGGAATGCTTTCATACTATCTTTAGCACATGCCCCTTTCCAATTACATTTTGCATATTTCATTGTTCAAAGGAGTCCTATATTCCTTTAACATATGCTGCTACAGGTAGGATAGCATTTTTCCTGAAGTAAGAGGTAGCTTTTCATTTTAACTCCCCCTCAATTTCTTTTAACATTTCAAATTGTTTTTCATGCAATAGCACCATTCTTGCTAATAAAAGTCTGTAGAAACATAGATAATCACACTTTATAGACATGGAGATTTAAAGGTCTAGAAAAGTAAGCAGTTGTACACAGGATCACATGATTCGTTGATGTCAGAGCCAGAACTGGAATCCCAGTTTCCTAAACCCCATTCCCAGAAGCTTTTCCACTTGGTTGTGCTGCTGCATTTATCGTCAGTAATACCAAGGAAATATTGCACCTTTATGAGTCACAGAATGTAAGAACCAGAAAGGGTCTTGGAACTCACCCAGTCTAGCACACCTCATTAAACATTAAGCCTGAGGCCCAGAGAGGGGATCAGACTTGTCCAGAGCCACACAACAGTTTCGTGAGTTCATGGGAAGTCAAGACTAGCATTATAGAATAGGAAAGGAGTTGAATAGGGGAGGAGAAATGGGGTTACATTTTAAGTCTAGTCTTGACTCATTTTCCTTGCCAATCATTGCCAAGGACCTGGGGAAGAACCCCCGGTCCTCCTGAAAAGGGTTTCTGTTTGATCCCACAGCAATCCATCAATGAAGCCATACGGACATCAACCCTCCCCCGGAACAGCGGGGCAGGAGCCAGCGGCGGTGGCAGTGGAGAGAATGGCCGGGTGGTCAGTCATGACTTCCCCAAGTCCATGCAGTCGATTCCCTGCATGAGCCACAGTTCAGGGATGCCCTTGGGAGCCACAGGATTGTAACTGGAGCAGACGGAGACCCCTTGGGGAGCAGGCTTAGACTCCCCCAGCCCCATCCCAAACCCTTCAGTGCCAAAAACAACAACAAAATGAAACGCAACCACCACCAACCACTGCGATCACAAGGAGGACGATTCAACAATTTTTCTGAAGAATTGAAAAACCACTTTGCTGTCCCTTTTCCTTTTTTGATGTTCTTTCTCCCTTTTCCATTTGCTAAGTGAGGATGACAAATAACACTGTACTGCAATAAGGGGGGAGTCACCCTGTCTAATGAAGCCTGTGCCTCTGAAGAAAGGGGTCACTGGAACACTGATGAGGAAACTGGACTGCTTTTAATCTGGTTGTTAACGTGTCTTAGTGTGTGCGATTTTTTTTCTTACTAACATTTATGGTTTGCAGGTTCTGTTAGGCCTCTTCCTTCTTCTTGCTTCTTATTCCCAACTCCCTACCCATCCCACTTCAGTTTTCAGATTGGAGATTCAAGATTTGTTCCACCTTACAAGTAAGCAAAAGGAAAAAAGCATCCTTCAAACTAATTCTCCATGGGGCCTCTCCACGTTACCCTCCACTCCTTGGCCCCAAGCCTTGGATGGAGACAATCATTGTTGGAGGAGGGGGCAGCCTTCCCCACATGAGGCACTGCTTAAGCACTGATTTAGTCGAGAACACATGTGAAAAGCAATTCAGAACGAGGGTGGTGGAAAGAGCAAGGGCAGACGTGCAGTCAGAGGAGGACTCATGAAGTTACTGCTGCTCAGAAGAAGCTTCCTTTAATGTATAAGAGCCATTCCGTAGGTCATAAGTGGAATGGTGTGTTTCTTCACAGAGTCAACCTCAGCCCTGAGAAGTATTTCCTTCTGCTATGCTCAGGCTCAAAGGCACTCTGGTGGCTGAAGGGCAATTGGTCTCCTAAACCAACTAGACCAAGTAGAGCCTTGGGAAGAGCTGACAGCCAGGAAGATATTGCCCATGATTCTGGATTCTGGCTTTTCTTTCTTTTTTTCTTTCTTTCTTACTTTTTTTTTTTTTTTTTTTTTCTGCTTGACAATCTGAGCAGGAACCCCATTGTGGAGTAGACTCTCTTTCTCTGTAGAGCCTCTGACATGGGGGAAAATGCTATGCAAGCTAAGTGCAAAAGAAAGGTGATGGAAGAATTTTGGAAGAGGAAGCCTCATCAGGACCCACACACAATAGAGCTTTCTATGGTGTGCCCTGTCCTAGGTCTGAGAGACCAAACATGAAGTTCGGGGTTATGCTGACACAGAGACCTTGGGTTTTTATGTTAACACAGAGTGTTGTTCTGGCATGTGGCCAGATATTATTCTGTCATCTTTAGAAAGCAAGATACCCAAGGCCAAATTATTTGAAGAATAACAGGGAGATAGATTAAGTTGATAATAACATCGGGGGACCTTAAGATGACCTTAAGGACCCCAACTTCTAACCCAAGGAGGCTGACCTTCCCTCTAGCTAAGGTAGAATGAGGACATTCAATTCCAATACTCAGAATCAATATGTCCACGATTGTGACCACAAATCTGAACTAAAGCAAGATTGGAGAAGTGATAAGGTTCATGGAAAGAAGCCCAGGATGACTACAACTTTGGTTGGAAGTGGGAGTCCCTGGCACATAGCTTTCTTGGAGATCCCAACTCTCATTCTTGGTGCAACTGGCTTCCAGCTCTCCAGCAGCCACTCTCCTAGGTGCATGATTCAGTGTGTGCCATGTGTCATTAGCTTTTACTGATAACCATATTCTGGCTTGTCCCCGTACCCCATTTCTATGCAGTCTTCTCTGCTAGGGGTTATCATTAGCAATTGACAAGTTAAAGGTTTTGGAGCCTACCTAGGGGGTAGATGCAGCATGATAGGCTTCATCTGTGGATTCTCCCAGTGGACATCCACCATCTCAGTGTCACTCCCATTCTTCTCTCATCAGGCATACAAAAGAACCATTCCAAAACCAAATCCTTCGCCCTTTCAACTCAAGTGTTATTGTTCAGTCTCTCACCTGTAAATGTGGGTATGGTATGCGAAGCACGAACCTCAGGATGGATTATTACTTCTCGCTCTGGCCAGCTGACATCCCTCCCACCCCCTGCCCTCACACCACATTTTTCTCAGCCCTTAGCCTACCACTGCAGAATCTGATGTGACTCGCCAATAAGGAGTGTGCATTTTGGAAGAGTTGGAAATAACCTTCTGCCATCAACATGCTTCAAAGACCTTTTGCCTTTGGCCTGGTAAGATGCGTCTCCAGCCACTGAGTCCAGCAGTAACATGATCTGAGAAGGAGAGACTGTCTGTGCTAGAAATGAGGGTCTGTGCTATGCGGGGGTCCAAGACTCCAGAGGAAGATGCTTTTCGTCAATAGAGGGGTAAAGGGAAAACAAAAGCAAGAAAAAAGTTAACTTGTATTATGTATTTTTACTACACTTTTCTTAAAAATAGAGCATTGGGGAAACTCTGGAAGAGACTGACATTTTTCTCAACAGGAATCCATACTTAACAGTTCTGGCTTTCATTAAATTTTGCTCTTTGGTATCTGGGCCTTTTATTTAACATCTATATTTGTTTTAACTCTCTTGGCAGATATGTGAAAGGATTCTTGCTTGATCAAACACTAAATATTTTTCTGGTTCCTGTTTTTCTTTCAAACAGACAGGTTTTTTGGTTTTTTTTTTTTCCTTTTGGTATTTGCATAAAATGAAAATATCACCGAGAATTAAATCACTGTGGATCCATTACCTACTTTTCATATTTGTTCATTCCATTTTTGTGCCATTTCTGAAGCCGGGGCTCTAGAGATTATTTCCCTGTTGCTGAGCCTAAAACCAGTAGTAGGTTTTTAATTGTGACCACTGTACCTGACTCACAAATAACTCCCAAGTCATTTTAGTTAAACCAGAAGATTGTGAATTATTTATCCAAATCGGAAAAAAAGAGTACTATTTGGCTTTTGGGGGCCACAGTTCCAATTGCACAGAGAGCAGGGCTTGACTTGCAGCTGTCACAGTACCTCTAGGACACTCGATGGCTCACAAGGAGTGTCTCCCAGACATCCACAAACAGGAGTCCAGGTATATCTAAGATGTGCACCAAGTCACAGCCAGGACCAAATTTAGACCAGGCTTATAAGTAGATAATCTTTGTCCTCAGACCCCATAACCCTCATTCTTACCCAAAAGCTTTCCTTTTCTCAAGCAAGATGGACTTTCTGTAAAGGAATTGACTTTTGTTGACAGTTGGATATTGATGATTAAGAATAGCTTCAAGTGCTTTTTTTCCCTGGAGAACTTTGCATATATACAAGGGTCAGAGGTCTAAAATAAATGAACAAAGTTCTCTAACAGCGGCATTTCAGACAGTGTCTACTATGGTAGAAAAAGTTTGAGAGAAGGGGGGGAAACTAGCAGGCTGTGTGAAGCTCCAGTCATTGTTCACACCCACCTGTGCTCACCTGGCAGCATCTAGGGTGCCCTTGGGTGAGGAAGTGCCTAACGCCAGCTGACACGCAGAAAAAACTGATCTCTGCTGCCTTGCTGTCAAATAGATCATAATGGCTGTAGGAGCACAGGCTACCATGTATTGATCACTTACTGTTAGCCCATCTCATACCTTCTATATCATGACAATAGCCCTCAAAATAGAGCCTACAGCTGAGGAATCTGAGACAGAAGTTATATAACTTGCTCAGAATCCTGTAAGTGACTGAGCTGAGATTTGAGCTAGGTTTGCCTGAATCCAAGCCCTAACTACTCATCTTACTGTTAACCAGGTCATGATGAGTGATGACCAAAAAAATACCAGGTGAGCGGTTCTTTACCTACTTGTTATGCCAAAGTAACTGAAAACAGAATGGTTAAAGATACACTTGCTACTCCTTGGGGAAAATCAGTCTATCCCTCTTGGGGCATGGAGAGATCATCAGTCCAGACACAATTGCAAAAAGAGGAGAGGGGATAAAGAGTCCCACTTTTAGCACCTTTGGAATAGATCTAGGCTAGGAAGCAGCAAGGTTGAGAGGGGACTAAAACCCAGGTCCCATGAAGAATAGTTGATTCCAGTTGGAAAAGGGTCCTCAGGGCTGTCATGGGGAAAATGGAGCTACCTTTTTCTGTATGGGCAAGTCCAGGATCAGTTCTGGGTTATAGATTTAGGTTCAACTAATGATCACAGTAATGCTATAGTAGAATTAGGTTACCCTTGGAGTTAGAACAAGCCCCTGTCAAGGAGATGCTGCAGGCGTGAAAGTTGAAATACATATGCTCTGATTTTCCTTCCATCCCAGATTCCTAGAATTCAAAAGATTATTCACTTGATGTCCTCTGTATGCTAAATAGAGGGGAGTTGGGAGTAAAGAAGTCAAGGTCAGCCAATGCTTTTCCTTGAATCTTTTATACCCCTATTCTTCAGGCTATCTGATCAGTAACACCCTGACAGGCACTAAGACAGGGTCAGCAAGACCCTGCAGAAGTGAGCATGGCTATCTTTCACTAAAATAACATCAAAACTCAGCTTATCTAAAGTAAGAGATAAGATGGCAAGTTTGTTCCTTACCAAATGCTAATGTGCTCTCTCAGAAAGAATTTCTATGGAGTCTATTCCTATCCCACTTTACAGTTAAGAAAAGTGGGGTTCTTAAGCTACTTTCCCAAGGTCACACCATGAGTAGAGAAGAAACCGCAGAAAGACCCATGGACTAGGTTTTACAACACCTGGTTTCTCATCCCAGCTGTGTTTCAAGCTTAGACAAGAAAATGAACTACTCTAATCCTCATTTTACTTATCAAAGAAATGGGACATCTGGTCTCAAAATAGGCAGTGATTCTCTTGACCCAAACTGCACATTAAAAATCACCTAGGAAAGTTTTTTAAAAATTACCAGTGTCCAAGATACATCTTCAGATTTAGTTGGTCTAGGATTAAGCACAGGCATAGTTTTTTTTTTTTTTATTTCTTATTATTATTGCTTTGGGTTATTGTGTTTTGAACTCCCAGAGATTATAATGTGAAGCCTGGGTTAAAAATCACTACGATCAGATCATCCTGGGGATCACAGAAAGTGTTCATGAAAACTTCTTTGAAAATTACAAATTACTATATTAGGGGTATTTGTCAGTAGCTAGACTAACACCAGAATCCAGGTTACCCGATGGCAGTCCACCTTTTCTGTGTGCCTTCTCCTTCCTTTTGCTCTGGGCCCATCCTGTGTTATGACAACATCTGTGGGGCAAGGGAACAGGGTTTTCTGTAAAAGACAGGGACGAAGACTGAAAACTGACCAATATTAGGCCTCTGAACAATATCTCATGATTTTCTATCCAGGAGTCCCAATGAGTAAGAGCCTTGGCTGGCCAAGACAGCCCAGGACACCAAATCTCCATGGTCTCCATGGTCCTAAGAGAGAAAATGTCATTATATTCACCTAATATGAGAGGAGGAAAAGACACGGTCTCAAACTTGAGCTTTAAATATTCCTTTATCCTATAGGCATGTTTTTAATAACATGACATTCTCGTGGGGAAAAGAAGAGACATAGGACTTTAGAGATAAGATAATCAACATAGAGGTACCTCCTCAGGAAAGGGTAAAACAACTTTGTCAAATGAGTCAGCCTTCAGCACAGCCAGTGATTTTCCAAAATGGAAAATTACTTGGTTGTTTCCATTACAGACACCATATCCTACTGCCTGCATTCTTAACATAGTCCCTTGGAAGTCACTGCCCATCAGCCTCATCTTCCATGGGCTCCCTGAGTCCTATTGTTGATAACTTTAACTCCTCCTCCTCGGTACTATGCTTGCCATCTTGGTAGCACACCAAGGAATGGGAACCAGGCATTTGCTCAGTGCTAACTGCATACCAGGTAGGATGCGAGGGTTTCAAATACATCTTATTTAGTCCTCAAAATAATCCTGTGATGTGGGGATTTATCACCTTCGTGAGAGGAAATGGAAGCTCAGAACCAAAAGTCATGCAGCCAACCAATGACTTGGCCTAGATTCTAATCCAAGTTTGTCTCTCTCTAAAGTTACTACATTTCCACTTTACCTGACCACCTCTTGAGGTTTCATGATGCTAAGGCAAGCACCAGACTGAGACTTGAAAGATATAAAGTCTATTGCCTGCACAACTACCTATTTGCTTTGTGACCTTGGGTGACTCATTTTACAGGGCCTCAGTATCCTCATTTATGGAATGAGGGAAAGAGGATAAATCTAGCAATCTCTAAGATCTCTCTTGGTTGTAGCCTTATTTATATCAGTGATTCTCAAGCAGGGGCAATTTTGACCCCGGGATACATTTGGCAATATCCAGAGACATTTTGGGTTGTCTCAACTGGGAAAGAGAATGCTACTGGCATTTAGTGGATAGAGACCAGGAATGCTGTTAAACATTCTACAATGCACATGGCAGCCCCCATAGCAAAGAATTGTAGGCCCAAGATGTCAATAGTGCTGAGGTTGGGAAACCCTGTCTTATATAATTATAGCATCCCAGTATAGCATCCCCCATGTTGGGATGTGGAAGACAGCAAGACAAGGCTGAATAGGACAGGGACAAGGATCCTAAATTGGGTGAACCATCAGAGGAGATGAACAGTTACATGAATTTAGGCAAGGAAAGTTTAGGGAAGTAAGCTGGGCTCAGAAGAGTTTGGCCCATGGCACAAAGTAGACAGTCCAGGCAAGCCAAGACTAGGGGTTCAACCAGGTAGAGCTAACAATGTTGCTCAGGAGCCAACAGGGGACTTTTCCTGTGGCTGTGGTTTCTGCTCTGCCCACTCTCCTGGCCCTCTTTTTGGCAGGGGACTCTGCAGCCAGACCAGGTCAGAGGCCTACAGGTGAGCCCTGTTCTCCCCCAAGAAGCTGGATGAGCTCCATTTTTATGGACAAACATAGGTAATGAGCACCCATATCCATAGGTAGATGTCATGGAGAATAAGACACAAGTGATAGTCCTTCTCTTGGAGAATTGATAGGAAAGAAAACTAAAACACATAAACACCATCAAACATAACACAAGTTCAAAGGTCATAAGCGCCAGATGGAAAAAAAGGCAAAGCACTTGGGTCATCTTCCACATGCCCATAATCATCTTGTCTCCAGTCTCTAAAAAAGGGACTTTGACCACATAACAATCCATACCCCTCCCCTTGATCACTATTTTCCAGCTACTCCAGCTTCCATCCTCTTCCTCAAACATGCCAAGCCCAGACCCATCTCAGGGCCCTTGTACCTGCTTTTTCCTCAACTTGAAATCCTCTTCACCCGGATCTTTGTGAGGCTGGCCCCGCATCATCCATGTCTTAACTCAAATTGCCATCTCCCCAGAGTGGCATTTCCTTTCCACCCTTATCTAAACTAGCTATGAAGTCGCTCACTCTCACATTACTCATCATCACCTACTAATATCTTGTTTACTTGCTTATTGTTCATCTCCTCCATCTACAATACATTTGCAGAACCAGGGACATTGTCTGCCCCAGCACAATGCCTGGCACATAATAAATCTTCAATCAGTATTTGTTGAATGACTTGATAAATGAGCCAGGAAGATCTGAAATGCTAGTGTTAAAGGAGGTGGAGATCATTTCTGCCTGGGGAAATGAGGGAAGGAGGAGACGGCACTTGTGTTTTGCCTTGAGGGTGTTAGAGACATTACACAGCCAGAGGCAGAAGAGAGGGAAACAGAACAAGCTAGAGTATGAAGGCAGGAATAGGTAGGGCCTCTTTGGGAAGGAGCAAGTACCCAATGTAGCTGGCACCACATTGGCCTAAAAGAACAGTGAGAGAGAAGGCCGAACTGGGCATGGGGAGCTGGTACTTACTTTATCATGAAATAGGGGGTTGTTGAAGTTTTTTGAGCTGAGGAAGAAACTCATTCATGTATGAGGTATCAAGTTTAGCAAGAAACTGATACACATTAGGCTTCTGTTATGTGCCAGGCACAGTGCCAGGCACTTAACACCTGTCCTCCCATTTAATATTCATGGCCGAAACTGTGTGGCAGCACATTACCATCCTAATTTTACACATGAGCAAACTGAGGCTTGGAGAGGTGGAAGTAGGACTTTAGCCACGTAGATTTTGTGTAATTCCTACAGCACAGGAATTCCTGTAATAGATCGTAGGAAGCTATCTGTCCACAGGACAGTTTCCAGTAAAAATTCCCAGAAAGACACTACCAGAAGGGGGAAGACCTGCTACCTGTGGATGACACTTGCTTGAATATGTAAGTAAGTCACCAGACAAGGAGCCAGGCACTTCTAGGGCACCCGTGGGTGTTATACCACCAGAGGCATTGTGATAAGAAGGATTCTGAGCCCATACCCAATAAAAGGGAACCGTGATGGATTCATAAATCAAGTCATGAGCACAAGATGAGTAAAGGCAGCTTCTTTGTGATATATTCACCATCATTGTTACAGTACAACATTCTCCTCGATTCCTGAAGAACTGTAGGCCTTTCGGCCCATGGAAAATGTTGACCACAATATCTTATATGTACCACATGTCAGAGGATCCTTGAATGTATGTAAGCATTGCACATATACTAGGGTATTTCAAAAAGTTCATGGAAAAATACAATGAAAAGATAATACAAATCTTTCCATGAACTTTTTGAAGCGCCCCCGTATGTGTATGGACTATTGCCACAGTAAGGCTGCTACTACCAACAAAGAAGACGGCACATCAAACCGGTTCATAAACACCAAGCTGCGGGAACTATGTGGGAGGATAATTAATAGCTATAAGCATTACCACTGCCATTTGTTGATCATCTGCACTGTGCTGGGCATTTTCCATACACTGTATGATTTCATGTTTACAGTGTCTTTGGGAAGAGATAGTAGCATTTCCACTAAATGAATGTTTTAAATAAATGAATGAGACCCAGAGAAGTTCATAATAGTCAGAAGGGTCCTTAGAAATCATCCAATCATTTTTTTAACCAACCATACTTCATAAATAAATGAACTTGACACCCTAGAGAATAAGTGACTTGCCAAGGGTCACAAGTTCCTGGTTAAACTATCTAGAAGCTAGTGCTCCTGACTCAAACTCAAGTATACTTTGCATGTAGCAAAGAGGTCTTTTTTCAAACTATCCTAAAACTCAATTCTGACTTTTACTTAGCCATGTAGAGTTAGTTAAGTGTATCCAGATAAACTGAGCCATGATCTAGGAAAGGTGTTTTGAAGAGAGGCATCTGAAAACTGTAACTAAAACTAATCTCAAATCTAAATAGAATAGGCAAATGCCTAGATGGTGGGACTTCAAGATTATGATCAAATTTTTCCCCCAACGAAAACATTGCCTTGAGTATATTGTATCTCCCAAATATCTTACAAAAGAAAACCTTTTATTCCACAAAATTTGATAAGAAGTTTCTCTGTAAATGTTCTTGGTAGGCAAAAATACCTGGCAAAGTCAAACTGGCTTTAAATGTCTGTTACAACATATTTTCTCAGTAACAGCTTTTATTTATTTTTTTATTTTTTATTTATTTATTTATTTATTAGTTTAAAGCTCTCAACTGGCTTTATTGCAATTTTGTAATTGGGCAACATTTTATCTCATAAAATAGAATAAACATTTCCTTAATAACCACTTTTCATAGGAATGGTAGAAAGGCACTTGAAGGATAGGGTGAGTACACAGAGAGGTAAGCAAAGAATTCAGAATGAAAAATTAGAGGATGCTGAAAGAAGACGTCATGATTTTACAACTAGAAAGCCTTTGCCTTAGTGTACACACCTGCAAAGTCGTCCTGAAAACTGCACAGCATTGTTAGTCATCAAAGAAACCTGACACTGGATGTATGTGGAGTTTAAAGTAGAAAATTAAGCAGTTATCTAAACAATTTCAGGAGGAAAAAGTAATTTTTTAAAAATTCTTAATTATATAGATATTTTAGAAAAAATAGTTTGTTATCCTCTTCTCCATCTAGCCTTGAAACATGATCCGAAAAAAAAAAATCATTTTGATTTTTCTTTCAAAAAAATGTGTTGTGACCTAAAGAGGTCTTGTTTTCACACACAAACTCATTTAGTAAGAAAAAAAAGTAAGCCGTTAATTTACTTTGATCAAGTAATCAGCTTAATGAACTGCTTAGAAACTATTTAGTAATGATGTAGAAACTAACTTCTCAGGTACTAGAAAACCATTAGGAAAAATCATTGCAATACTGGTAGTAGATATCTGTGGATTTTGGCAACCTGGCATCTCTTCCTTTGGAGAGCTGCTCCTACTACCCTCCAGTCATGTGATCCCAGTTGTGCTGCCAATCTTGGTACCCTGCCCTGCTCACACTCCCATCCCAGGCAATTATAGTCTCTTTTTGTCCTGGTCACAATGATTGGGCTATACATGACCGTGTGATCTAAGCTAGGCCAGTTAGAATCCTTTCTTGGGAAATCTGGAGTTTGAATGACAAGGAGGTATTATTTTTGAGCCCAGGCAAAAAGTATCCAATGCTGTCTTTTGAAACATGTAGAGAAAGCCTTTCTATAGCAGAAGAGAATAAAGGCAGTTCACCCAAGCCACAATTCATGATAAAGGGAAAGAGCTTTTGATGACGTCATTTGAGTTGTTCCAGAGGCTGGCCTTTAACCAAACTTCCCAGTGACATAAGCTAATCAATTGCCTCTTTTGCCTAAGCTACTTTAAGTTAGATTTCCATCTCTGACAACCAAAGGAATTCTGATTCATCAATCAGTGACCAGCTATAAACCATATAATAACAAATTAACAGAAAGCAAGTTAGTATTTGAGCTCTAACCATTTGTTTCTATGGCCAGCAAATGGTTTCAAACTGGTTTGACCAAATTTAAATTTTTTCTATCCAAATCCAATTGCATGTATTGAGGCACCGAAGTCACCATCCTGACTTCTTTCTGTCAGTTTCCATTTTTTCCTGCTGTAAGGGGAGAGTCTCCTGGGGGAACTGTGAGTATTAACTCATAAATAATTGAAAGCTCTCTGAAAAAGATTTGGTGTTAAGGAAGCAATAAATAAGTCCTCAAAGATGTTCCTTTCTGTCTATAAAATTTTATTTTACTCATCCCTCGGAAAAGAGTGTATTAGCAGAGAGCCTCTCTCTCTCTCTCTCTCTCTCTCTCTCTCTCTCTCTCTCTCTCTCTCTGTGTGTCATTTCAGGGAACGATGGGGAAATTTTATTGTTCATGTTTATTTCTGTTCTGCAGCAGAGATTGGACACCTGAAATTGACTATCAATTTTGCATTAAATGTGTTGCCTTAGATGGAAAGAAACATACTTAATGCATAATTCCATGAGGACTTGAAGGAAGTAACATAGATAAATGAGAGTATATAAAGAGAAAAATGATAGAGGCAAATCATACTAATACATAGGCCAGCAAGGGCAAGCTACAGTTTAAGTGCTTTCAGAAGTCCCTGAAAAATCTATACCCCATATTGGCTCATACACAAAATTCCACTCACTATATTTGATTCTTTTGCTTAGAGTGACGGTTGCTCTGGAATAATAATCTTTCACATTGCCATAGAATTCTGCAGCCACAAACCTTTTTCATAACTATTGCCTGTCTTTGTCCATAGCAATGTTCTGAATGATGGATAGAGTATCATTCCCATTTTACAAATTCAAACCTGAGGCTTAGGAAGATCAAGAGACTTTCCCAAAGCCACATAAGCAAAAGTGGGTGAGCTGGGACTGGAATTGGAACATCCTGACTTATGATCTCTGTGATCTATCAAGTGAGAATGCCGGACAGTTGCTGGGGATGTGATTGATATCCCTCATGTGGAGAAAAACAGTAAAAGCATGCACCAGCTAACTGGAGGGTGTAATGGGCCAAGAGCTGGCCCTGCAAACAAAAGAGTGAAAAAGAAGGAAACTAACATTGTTTGCAGGCAGAGACAAACTAAGGGGCAATATGACAGGATGGATGTTTTTGTTGCAATCACTGAAAATGTAAGGAAGTAGGGAAAATTCTGTTCACCAGAATGCCTCAAGAGAGCCCCCTAGATGCTTGCAATGAATGCCTTTTAAGGAATTAACCAACAGCCCTTTGCTTTCCTCTGTGGGATTTGCAAACAGAGATGGTGCTGCCATTTCCCATAATTGCATCTACTCTGTCCTCTGTATCATGGCGAAAAATACTTGAAGAATATTAATGAGAAGAGTGCCAGGTCATTTGGCTACTCGGGCACCATAAGGTCTCAGTCAGGTGCAGGCAAATTTCTATAAGCCAGGCCCTCTGCCTGATGGCATTAGATATGATCTCTCTTTTAATGCTAATAACAGTGGTCTGAGAGATAGGCATTATTACTGTTTCATTTGCGGTGCTCAGAGAGGTTAACTTGCCCAGCATCACAGAACAGCCAGCTGGTAGGGCCAGGTTTGGATTTCAGAGTTACCTGACTCCAGATATCCCTTTATCCCAGCCTGGCAGAAAGATAAATGCTGAATTTTCATTAAGAATCCAAAATAGTGGTCTTGTAAACTAGCTCCTCATCCATTTTTTGGAAATGTGTATTTACAATGAAAATCAGCTACTGTATTAGTGTGGCTTATAACAAAATACTTGGAACTGGGTAATTTGTAAGAAAACAAAGTATATTGCTTACAGTGTCAGAGGCTGGGAAGTCCAAAGTCCAGGGAATACATCTGGTGAGGGTCTTTCTTGGTGGTGTCTTCAGTGACACAGGGTATCACATTGCAAGATGGTGGAAGCAGAAAGAGAGATAGCACCTCACGTACTGTCTTTTTAAAGCCATCAGAACCATGCCCACTATTGCAAGAATTGATTAATCCATTCAGAAGGGTACAGTCCTCACAATCCAATCACTTCTTCAAGGCCCCACCTTTCAACTACCACAATAGCATTTCCCACCTTCTTAACACTGTCGCAATGGGGGTCAAGTTTTGGGGGGAAGTTCAATGCAAGACATTCCCTCCCAAGCCCCCCAAAACTCATGTCCTTTCACATAAAAATTCATTCATTTTATCCCCAAAGTCTTAACTCATTTCAACTCAAAAGTCCAAAGTATCAAAGTCCCATCTGTGAAATCAAAATAGGTTATCTACTTCCAAGATACAATGGTGGGACAAGCATAGGGTACAGTTACTTACCATTCTCTCTTTTCTCCCATACCCACTAAAGAGAAGTTTGCTGCAGGGTCAGTTTGCAAAATGTTTTCCACACATGGGGACTCCCTCTAGCCTCATAATAACTTTATGAGGGCACAGGTAAGGCTCTAATAGGCCCATTTTCAGACTAGAAGACAGAGACTCAGAGGGATTTAATGGTTTACCCAAGGCCAACCCAGAACTTTTAACTGCAGCCCCAGAAATCTTCCAACTCCACTATCTTACCAAGCCTGGCACATATTCAGTACTCAGTAAATTAATGAATTAATAATGGATGATTCAGGCTGGCCAGTTAGCTCAGTTGGTTAGAGCATAGTGCTGATAACACCAAAGTCCAGGGTTCAATCCCTGTACCAGCCAGCTGCCAATAATGATGATGATAATAATAATAATAATAATAATAATAATAGATGACTCAATTCAACATCTCAGAAGGATTGTGCTTTCAAATTCTCTACATGTAGTTCCTCCTGTCTCCTTGCCATAGAAAACAGTCATTAAATGGTCATATCTCTAGAAGCTCGTCCTTCCGGCCCCTGAGACAGGTGTCAGCAGCTCCATTTCCCTTCAACTTGTTTCCCTCCCCCACAGAGTGCAATCAGCCCACCTGCAGGTGCAATTCCATTTGCTCTTTTCTCATCCATCCTATCGCTTGCTCCTTTCCCACTGGCTGCATTCTGCCAGAGCCCACACTTCCCATTGCCCCGCCTCTCTGACGTCAGCATAACAAGCCATCTCCACCCAGCCCTCTCCCAGTTTGTCCCTGCAGGACCAACAGTGGCAAAAAGCATATGTGGATTCAAGTCAGATGATCATTGACAGGCCCTACAGAAATACTTCCTGCTGTTCTAATCTTATTATGAAGGTGCAGCCATGCCTGTGCCAGGGAGGAAAAGGGGAAGAGAGATCTCAGGTGTCCAGGACTCTTAGGATTATCATTTTTTACCTATTGAGTTAATCATGTCCAGTTCCAGAGTCCTGGATAGCATGAGGGCTGAGGCAAATTGTCTCTGCTTAACACATGCCTCTGGTTTGCATTCTTCCAGGAACATGGAGACTCACGACCTCCTTCAGGCAGCTGGGTCCACACTACACCTGCTCTGACTTTTAAAATGCAGTGTATAAACCAGAGACCTGGCCCCAGCCAAGAGTTCCTGGTTTGCCCTCCCAAGTTTCCCCCACCTTCCCAGAAATCTGAAGGTAATTCTCACCTTCTCCTATCCTGTACGTCTCAAGGAAAACACCTCCATGGTCTTCAATAATACATTACGTGCTATAGTTCCCTTATTACCCAGGGTCATGTCAAGGACCAACTAAGGCTACATGAGCATGTGTTGGGGGGGGTGTATTTGTACACACAGCAACATTTGTAAACTGTGGTGTGCTACACTAGTTGTGTGGCAGCATTATTGTCACTATAATTTCCATAGCTTGGGTTCCTCCTCTGCACTCTAGCAATGCCCCAGCTTGTCACTTGACCCCAAAAGTGTAGCCTCCAGTTATCTCAATATCACCAGCTCTCTCATCTTTGGGATGAGAAGGAAGATAGCAGCTTATATTTAGTGAGCACAATGCTAAGCGTCTTTCATCACTGTGCCAGTTGGTCCTCACAAGAACCCTGTGCTGTGAAGAGACGCTAATTATCCTCATATTATAAATGAGGAAACGGAGACCAAGAGAAAATAAGTAACTTGCCAAAAGTATAAAATTATAAAGGGCAGAGTAAAAATTTGGGTCCAAATCTGTGGGATCCAGAGCCTGACCCTCTAACAATGAGGCTAGAAGGTTTTGGATGTTGCCCAATGTCAGAGGCCATGGTCTGTTTTCTATTCTGTTCTGTTCATTCATTAGGAGTTGGAGACTTTGAGGAAATGTTATGTCCTCTAATAGGAAGTGGAGGACACGAGGCAGGAGAGAAGCAGGTAGTTGTGGTTGTGGATGCCACTGTCACTGTCATCCTCAGTGGCTGGTGCTCAGCCAGGACACAGAGAGCTGAGCAAGCCCCACATCTGCACTTGGCCTGGATGTTGAGAGAGTGGGAATCAGTGGTCAGTAAAAGTATGGAGACCAGGCTCCCCTCTACTGAGTCACCAGCTCTTTTCCAAGGCCACTGATGAAGTCAAGCCTGGCTGGGGAGGAATGGTCCACAAAATCTCAAACATCACAAAACACAAGTTCTCAAAGAAGTCTTCGTGTTTGGGGATGAGCTGAAAGCAGGACAGCATGGTAGCTAAGAGTGGGGAACATGGAGTCTTTTGTTCAATTACTGGCAGTTGGATGCACTGCACAGTTAACCTTTCTAAGCCTCTGCCCTCTCATCTGTGAAATGGGGATGACAATGCCTACCACAAAGGGTTGACTAAGTGACCCCAAGAATATAAAGCACTTAGCACAATGCCTGGCACACTGAAGACCTCATATATAATAAATGTTAGTTAGGATGCCAGAGGAGAAGGAGTTAATTAGCTCAGTGTGGCTTCTGGTTCTCAAAAAGCCATTTTATTTTGATTCAGAGAAAGAAAAAGAAATGTTTCCTAAACCTTTCATAGTTTTATTTTTTCTCAACTGTCTCTCATGCAAAAACCAATAAACAAAAACTACTTATCTCTTGTTTTGTCCAATCCCTATTTCACAAATAAGGGACTAAGTCCTAAAGAAGGAATAGGACTTGTCCAATGTCACAGACCACATTGGTGGCAGAAAGTCTAGAACTCCTACAGATTTTGCTGACATTTGTTTCCAAGGCCCTAGATCCTTGAGTGGGGATTAGAAGAAGAAAGGAAGGCAACCACTCTGCCACCCTGTGACAGTCGGGGCAGTTTGAGCTGACTGCACAGGCTGCGTCTGCGTGTACAGAGCACTGCCCACAGAGGCCACCACTTACACAGACATAGGGGTTCAGGGTACTAAATCTGTTTTCTTTCCTTCTGGGCCATACAGACTGGCATCAAGGGCAGTTAGCATCAAGCCCCCAAATTGTATAAATATTTCTGCCTAGAATCAAAACGTAAAATGAGTGATTTTGTGGTAAGTCCAGGACTAAAATCCAGACCTCCTAAATATTTCTGCCAAGGGATTTACCAGCCTAGACGGCTGCTCTTGTTTTTATTGCTGCAAAACAAACTGCACCAAAACTTAGTGACTTAAGACAACCAGATCCTGTGGGTCCAGACATGGCCAGGGCACAGCAGGGACAGCACTTCTCTGCTCCATGATATCCGGGTGCTCAAGTGGGAAGACTCAAAGGTTGGGAAGCATGACTCACAGCCAGGAGGCTGGAATCATCTGGAGGTTCCTTTAACTTCCTGTCCGGTACCTGCATTGGGATGACCCGAAGACAGGTCTGCCACTTAGAAAGCCTACGTGTGGCCTCTTCACGTGGCTTGGGCTTCCTCATAGCATGGTGACTCTAGACAGTCATGAGGCTCAGGCTCCATGCATGAGTGTTCCCACGAACAAGGCCTACTTTTCATGACCCACCCCCGGATGGATGACATCGCTTGGCATGTGATGTCACTTCCACCATACTCAATTGATCAAAGTAGTCACAAGCTCACCTAGACTCAAGGAGAGGGATATAGACGGCACATCTCACTGGAAGGAGTGTCAGAGAATTTACAGGCATTTTTTTTAAATGACACTGCTGCCTCTTTTGTGTGTATTTCAGTAGCCAGAAAATGCTCCTAAGCTCCTCGAGGTCAGGGCCATATGTCATACCTCCCCTCTCCTCAACTCTAAGCATAGAGTAGGAACTCTGTGCTTTAGTGAAATTAACATTTTGATCTGAGCCCCCACCCTTGACTGTGGCTCCCGGGCAGAGCTCTGGTCAGGTAGCTGCTTAGTTCTAGGACACTGTTCATTCCTCCTTTTTTGTCCCAGTCTCTTTATACTTCATTGCTGACATGTCAGTTCTACTTCACAATGTATCTGGAGTCCTTCCACATCTCCCCATCAGAGCATATCACTCTCCTGCTAAACTATCGTTCATTGACATCCATTGCTCTTAGAGAAAAATCTGTTTCACACTTGCGGGATGGTTAGTCTGCAGGACCTGACCCTGCCTACCCTCCAGCCTCACTCATCTCACTTTCCCCATCACTCTCTGTGTTCCAGCCCCACCAGCCCCTCTTCTTTTCCTCCCATGCACAAAGCCTTTCCCTCCTCTGGGCCTTTGCACCTGCCCCTGCTCTTGGAATCCCCTTCCTGCAGCTATTCGCATAACTGCTCATTAGCATCCCTCAGGTGTCTGGCTCAGATGTCTCCCCCTCAGAAAGGCTTCTCTGAGCACCCTCTCTCCAAACACCTTCCATCCCTTCATACTAGTCATTATATTCTGTAATGACTGTGATTATTTTATCCTTGTGTTTATTTTCTGACAAGTGCAGAGACCTTATCTCTCTTGCTCACTACTCTGCCCTCTGCACCTGGAATCATCTCTGGCCCACAGCATGTGCTCAATAAGTATCTGTGAAATGAATGAGCCAGATGCAATGCTGCATAATTTCTGGGAGCAGAAGAAATTGAGTCCGTAACTTTATTTACTCTTAAAAAAGCAAATTACAGCAGTCCCCTACACTTGTTGGTGATCTGCCGTTCAACACAAGCTGTGCTTTATAAAACAGAATAGAAAAACGTGAAGACTATTAGTGCTTTGGTACAGCCCTTAGAGATCATTTAATTTCTCATTTTTGTAAATGAGAAAACCAGAGCCCAGAGAGGCTGTGGGATTTCACCCAAGACCATATCTATTTCTTCATAAGAAAATATTTCCTAGTGTTTAATTTCTTTAATTAAACAAGCAATTGTCCATTGGAAAAAAAAATGAAAACTATATAGAAATATGTCTCATAAAAATGCAAACTCCCCTATTCCCACTCCCTTTTCCAGGAGGGACCAATGTTTCTACTTTGGAGTGAATCCTTTCTGACCCCTTTGTGCATGATTATAAATATATATGTGTGTATTTACACATCTATAGCTTCACCATAACACTTGAATACTAATGAAAATTAGCTTAGACTTAGAAATAAAAAGGCTTCTTTACAGACACATTTTTTTAAATACCACCAGCCACAGTGGTTTCGAGGACAGGTGTTCTGTTCTGTGCTACCCAGTGATGGAGGGAAGAAAGCCCATGGGGCACCTGGCTGGTCAAGAGGACTCTGGGGAATTGACCATCCAGGAGCCACAAGGGACAAATGAACATTGCTCTTTTCAACCACTCAGGATCTGCTGATTTGGGTGGTAAGTGAAATTCTAAACTTTCCTAATGAATAAGTGCTGACTGATTTATGGAAAGTCATTAGACAGTTAAATAACCTTCTATACCTTTCATTGTGGGGGGTCAAAACTAGAAGGAAATTAAAAATTTTTAAAGGAAAGTAGTGGAGTAAAACCAGATAAATGCAGGTAGAAGAGTTCAATGATTAATAATGAAGAACTGCAACCAGACAGGCTGGGCTCAAATCTGAGCCTCAGTTTCTCCATCTGTAAAGTGAGAGTAACAGCAGTACTAATGACGTGGTACCTGATACATATGCACCACTCAAGCATGAGAGTTACTTTTAAAGTAAACAGGTGGTAATGACTGTGCCAGGTGCCTTCTCTGTTATATTTTATCAATCAGATGAGAAAATTAGAACCTGGTCATGAGTCATAACTATCTAAGATCTTTAAAAAATAAAAAATTTTCATTACACCAGGCTCAAGAGGATGCTGGGACCAGAAAGTACTGTAACAGGAGTTGCAATCTTGTTCTCCATTGCAGGAAGAATGTGGAGAAACCACATGCCGAGATTCTCTGAGTCCAAGTGGGTCTGTCTGTGGGTAATGATGCCTACCCTACCCCTAAGGGGCATGGGATGCTGTGGTGTATTGCGATGGATACAGAGTAGGTCTCACTAAACATGGAATGTGTGAGTGAAAGAAAGATGGATGAATGGAAAAGTCATGGGATGTGGAAAGAGTGGTCCAGGCTCTGTCGCTTTCCTACCAAATGACCTTGTAAGTCATTCTCTCATGCCCTACATTTTCTCATGTATGATTTGGAGATACTAAATCTCATCATTTCTAAGACACACGTTTTTCACTTCTAGCATCTCTGATAGGGCTGGTGGGGAAGTTCAGCCCAGGAACGATTTATCCATTAGTGACTAGTGAGTGCAGTGCCCAGGGCCCACAACACTTTTAAGAACACACAAAGTGTTTCTAATTTTTTTGAAATCAGAAATCATCCTCTAGGTTGAATTAAATGTTTTAATGCATAATGTTAACATATGTATCTGTATACCAATAAAGTCATAAAATATAATTTTTAATTTTTTCTATAGAAGAGACTCATGGAAGTCATAACACAAGCCCTGGCTCAGCTGTCATCCAAGTCCAAAGCAATGACCCTATAGACCCTTTGGTGGGACCCTAGAACTCCATAGTACACACACTAGTACCACTACACTCTCTTAAGCATTGTTAGATGAAAGAAAAGACAGACTTGTTTGGAGTTTCCCCAAAGAGTAGAACGTAGACAACTATTCAAGATGCTGCAAGATGAATGGGAAATAGAGAAAGTGAGAGAAAGGCAGCTTTTCTAATAGAGCTAGATGGTAAAAGGAGGCATTGGAGTTGAATTAGGGCCACAACAGGTCCAAGCCATGTGCAAGCTGAAATAGTGAGGAATTAGAAGAGCACAGAGCATGAGGAAGAAAGAGGCAGATGCCCACAAGGATGTAGACATAGACAGAGTAAAACTGAGCACACAAGGTAGTTTAAGAAGCCCAGTCAGATCCTAAAAAATGCCTACTTAAGCTATAGTCCCTATGCCTTCTCCCAGTAAAGACACTTTCACTACTGAGGCAACTTGAGGGGTTTCTTTGCAAGCAAAGACCCTCACCAAACCAGCTTCCAGGATTTATCCCTGCATGACCCAAATGCCTAGCCCCTGTACAGTGGTACTAAGAATTTTCAAATGAAACAAGTTTTCTTTGATACTCATTCATTCACTTATTCATTCAATGAGTAATTGAATATGTTGAGCACCTACTATGTACCAGCTGGAGATATAGCCAAGGTCCACACCCATATGGGACATACATGCTGATGAGGAATAGAAAATTAACCAGTAATCCAATAAGAAAAGAAAATGTCGTAGCAGGTGCTGTGAAAGAAACAATCAGGGTGATGTGAGATATTAGTGGAGGGGATGGAGAGGATCTGTGTTAGGATGGTCAGGGGAGCCCCTCTGGATGAAGTCTGACCAATGTGAAGGAGTCAGCCATGGGGAGAGCTGGGGGAAGAGGCATCTGCACCAGAGGGAAGGAGAGAACAAAGGTTCTGAGGCTGGAGTGAGTTGGAGGGACCGAGGAACAGAACACAGTTCTAGAGCATGGTAAGTAAAACGAAGATGAGATGAGATAGAGAGAATACCTGGAGGGGAGAGCACCTTGCGACAGTATGAAGGCGTATGGAAGCGGCATGGTGAGGTGGGAGGGAACTGACAAGAAATCCACTTAGCAGTCCTTCCATTGGCTGTTTCAATTCTCTTTACACACATCAGAGGAGGGTTGATATTCCACACATACACACCAATATAGCCAGAGTCCATTCATTCTTACGGGTCGGTGCACACACCATACCAGTTGTTAAGTATTCTGAGCATCATCCTTGCATCAGAGCCAACTATGCAATAAGCACAGAATTATACAGCTGGTGCAGGGGAGGAAGAAGAGAGGTATAATAAGCATCCCTTATCCTCTGCAGTTTACAATCAAGTTAGGAAATAGAGACATCGATGAGTAACTTGTTTATGAAACAACAAAACCTTTCTTATATTAGTGGTAGAAATGATGTGCTTTGAAAACAAGGGGAAGGAAGCATGAGGAATTGAGAAAGGAATCTTGGCAGAGGTGAGATCTGAGCTGGCAACTGAGTCTGTAGTGGGGTGATGTAGAGCAGGAGGGCAGTTTGTACGACCCACAGAGGAAAAAGACTGAGTGTAAATGCAGAGGCCGTGCAGCAGGGTCTCTGTGGGGAGCAGTGAATAGACTGGGTGCCGGGGGACAAGAGCTGGAGGGTCACAGGAGGGAGGAGGCTAGACTGGGATGAGGCCAGGAGGGCTATGAACATCTGCCTCAACCTCCACTTTTCTGTCGGCAACTGTGAACATTTGAGAACGACGTGGCATTGTGGATAAGTACAGTCTTTGGATCTCAGCTCCTCCACTTTCCTACTGCTGGAGCTGGGAAAATCTTTTCGTCTAAGTCACAGTTTCCTCATCAGTAAAACTGACAGAATACCAAACCTCACAGGGCGGTGGATGATGAGGTGAGATACCAAACACAAATGCCCAGTGTACAGTAAGTAACAAATACTGATGGTTTTTACTGTTATGAGAGATTTCTGAGGAGGGGAGTGACAGATCAGTGTTTGGGAAGATACTAATTAAAGTAGTAAGGAGAATGATGTGGACATAGAGGAGACTAGCAGAGGGAGATCATTTTTAAATAACAATCTCCAGAGCTGAAGATGGTCCTAAATGTCATTGAATTTAACCCTCTCATTTTACCGATAAAGAAAGTAAGGCTCAAAGAGGGGCTGTTACTTGCTAGAACCCTGGTATTTGACTCCCAATACACTGTCTTCCTGATCTTTGCTATACCCATTAGCCAGCCAACAACTCAGTTCCAAAACAGAACAAAATCTACAACGTATACTGATTTCAGTGACTTGAGACCTGGAATTTAAGCCAAATGAGAAAAGGATGCCAGTTTGTTGACTCATATTAGAATGATTAGTATTACAGGCCATCTTTGCTCCCCACGCCAACATTTGCAAACCAACCCTGAAGTCCATGATTCATTCATATCTCAACCTGCGTCTTAGAGAGGACATGGCTGAGAACAACCCTGGACCTGCGACAGCTCATCCCATTTGATGCTAATCGCTTATGAATGCTTGAGTTAAGAAGGCATCATTAAAAGTACATTAAGTTTAATTATGCCAGCAGCATCAGGCAGGGAGAGGCACAGCTTAATGCAGAATGCATAATTAGATAAGACCTAATCCATTAGATTCTTATTTGTTAAGAAAATGTGTCTCATCTATAAGTGTCACCACGGTAGTGGTTGGGAAATCACCTCCCAGGTGAGGGCACTTCCACCATCTGTGAGGCCTTCATGACATATATGGCCATGAGACACTGACACAAGGATACTATCAACTTCTACAAGTGAGCCATCAACAAGGGCAGGCTTCAGGATTGCAAGGGAAAGGACCCAGTTTCCTCCTGTCCCTTGTGTGGTATTACAAGAGTTCTGGGATGGACGTCAAGAGACTTGGGCTCTGTTACCACCTCAGCCACTTCCTGTGTGGTATTCGGGCAAGTTCTTTAACCTCCGTGTGCCTTGGTGTTCTCATCTATAAAATAAAGTTAATTATTTAATTATGGTAGATGCCTTATAGAGTTGACATGATAATTAAATGAAATAATCCATGTACTTAGAGTGGTGCCTCAAACGTACTATGTACTCAGTAAATGGCAGTTGCTGCCACCATCGTCATCATCATCACCATCACCATCATCAGAACTATTATTGTTCCATCACCAACAGTGTGTGAGCAAATCATCCTTCCTCCCTGAACCTCTATTCCCTGTTTACAGAGTAAGATGAACACACCTAATTGTCTCAAAGATCCTTTTTTTTTTTTTTTTTTGGCTGGGAGGGTGTCTGTTTCTCTGATCAGATTCTCAATAGGGTCCCCATGGTATTAAGAACAACCATGCATCTCGTACTTCGGAGTCATCGATCCCTTTCAGAATCCAGCTAAAGAATATGAAAAAAGCGTGCACACACAAGTTTGGCATTCAGTTTCAAGAAGATATGGGACCTGCCTGAAATCTACTTATTGTCCCCACAGGTGCCCATGAGCCTTAGGGTAAGAAGCTCTGCTCTAAAGTTCTCTATTAGCTGCCTACCTCTACTGAAGGATTTGAACAGAAGACTGACTCATATTCCTGGCTCATTACTCTGATGCTATGTAGAGAGTGGAGTGGAGGGAAGCAAGAGTAGGATCTGGAAGGCCTGGAAGAGCATTGCCTGGAAGAACAGTCACTGGAAGAGCATTGCCTGGAACCGTGGTGTATGCTGAGGAGGCTATTGTAGGTAGTGATTTAGGGAGGAGATGATTGTGTGGATTGGATGGTGTCAGTGGCGATAAAGAGAAGTGACAAAATTGAGGTCTATTTTGGAGAGGAAAAAAACTGAAAAATTTGAAAATAAGGTGGACGTGGGAAAGAAAAGAAGAATGTTAATATTAAAGAAAAAAAGAGAATGGCTTCCAGGTTATTGACTTGAAAAACTGGGTAGATGGTAGTTCCATTTACTGAGATGGGGAAGACTAGGGAAGAATGGGATGGAGATGCAGAGTAGGTTCAGGCGTCCTGCTTTGGACTGGTTATGTGTTAGTGTCTATGAGTAAGATGGGCCTTCAATTCAAAATCAAATTGGGAGCTAGAGCTCAGAGCTGGAGGTAGAGTTTTGAGTGTTATCATCTTACAGTGGCATTTAAATAAAATCATAGGTCTGTTGAGATCACCCAGGATGAGAGGACTCATGAGCACTGACAGGAGAGGTAGGGAAGGAGGGCCCTCAAAGAGAACAGGAAGAAATAACCAGTGAGGAAAAGGGGCTAACCAAGCCTGCTAAACATCCTGTACCACATGTCCATATGCAGATAGTACAGCACATTGGTGAAGGCTCTGCAGTTAGACCAGATCCAAACTCCAGTTCCGCTTCCTGCAGAGGCTTCCGTATTCTCAGGTGAGGTACTTCAAACTCTGTCTATCTCAGTTTCTTCCTCTGATTGCTGGGAGGATTAAATGACACCACAAATGAAAAGCACAGAGAGTTCAGCACATAGTAAACCCACAGGAAAATTTTCCCACGTTATTATTGCTATTTTTATAAAATCTTTGAGGACATCTACTCCAACCTTCTCATTTTGTAGATGGTAAACCTGAGACCCAAAGAAACATTCAGAGAACAAAGATTCAACACCAGCCACAATGAAAGACCTTTGAAAAATTACAAAAATAAATAAAAATAAATAAAGGAGGCTTCTGGACATGTGTAAATTTAAACACACACATACAGAGAATCGGAGCTGCAGTAGGACGCCAGGGCCCAGGGCAAACAGACAGTAGCACTTGTCAATGCCAGACACATTTCCCAGAGACGATAGAGGAAACAGTCACTGGAAGAGCATTGCCTGGAACCGTGGTGTATGCTGAAGGCTGCAGCCCAGCAGGACTGGCCGTAGAAAGGGGCTGACCACCTGGGTTTGGTCACAGCTATCTCCCTGGGCTGGCAACCTCTTATCCCAGTCCTCCACAGCAACTGGTCCCCATCCCAAAAGTTCAGCTGAGCCAAGTGTACATTCCATGCTAAAGCCCAGCAGGTAAAGAGTCTGAACCACTTCAAGGCACTATTACCAAGTCAAAGCATCAAATGCTTTTTCCAAAAAATGCCTGTCAAACAGCCACCTAAGATGGGGAATGTCAAGCGCCCCTGGTGTCCCCTGATAAAGAAAACTATTTTGATACCCTCTGGGGGTTCAAGCCCCTCACCTCAAGCATCAAGTCAAGAAGAGATAAAAGGAAGGCAGACCAGAACAGATAAAAAAAATTGATGCCCACCAGTGAGGACAGCAGGGTGTTTTCCAGCATCAGCCTGGAGCCAGATGACTTGTGTTTGAATCCTAGTTCCTCCACTTGTGCAAGAGATATAACCACTTTAAGCCTCAAATGGCCCATCTGTGAGAAGGCAAGAATGACAAGATTGATCATGTTCTTGAAGCACAGGACTTGTCACAAAGTAGTGCATAAACAATTACCATTCTTGTTAAAATTTTTAAAAATTTAAAAATAAACGAAAAAGACCTGGTATCTGGGCAGCCTTCTATCTTAGGGTCCCCAGAGTCCATCCTGAGTGTACCAAATTATCACATTCTGGTGACCAAATACCTCCATTTAAATAAACTAGAATCTATAAGTCTTAAGCCTCTGTCCACTCCTTCTGGCTTCCACGAATACTATAATGTATTTTTCTTTCTCTTTGGAAGCACTTTCTCAGCCTGGCTTGAAGAAATGTTTCCCAGCTGTCACAGATAGATAAAACATCATGATCCTCATTATTTGGGGTCTAAGAATCATTGTAGATGCATTTTCAGGATTTCCTGCTAAAGAGGGTCTCATGAAGAAAGAAGTGTAAGAAGGACTAAGATAGACAAATAAAATATTTCTTTACTATAGGTCTTCTCAGGGCTTTTATAATGTTACCATGCATTGATATAATCAAGAAGAGTCTCTTTCCTCACTGGTTATTTCTTCCTGTTCTCTTTGAGGGCCCTCCTTCCCTACCTCTCCTGTCAGTGCTCACGAGTCCTCTCATCCTGGGTGATCTCAACAGTCCTATGATTTTATTTAAATGCCACTGTAAGATAACACTCAAAACTCTACCTCCAGCTCTGAGCTCTAGCTCCCAATTTGATTTTGAATTGAAGGCCCATCTTATTGACAGATACGAACACATAACCAGTCCAAAGCAGGACCCCCGAACCTACTCTGCATCTCCATCCCATTCTTCCCTAGTCTTCCCCATCTCAGTAAACGGAACTACCATCTACCCAGTTTTTCAAGTCAATAACCTGGAAGCCATTCTCCTTTTTTCTTCAACATTAACACTCTTTTTTCTTTCCCACGTCCACCTTATTTTCAAATTTTGCAGTTTTTTTCCTCTCCAAAATAGACCTCAATTTTGTCACTTCTCTTTATCGCCACTGACACCATCCAATGCACACAATCATCTCCTCCCTAAATCATTACCTACAATAGCCTCCTCACGGGTCTTCCAGATCCTACTCTTGCTTCCCTCCACTCCACTCTCTACATAGCATCAGAGCGATGAGGCAAGAACGTGAATCAGTCTTCTGTTCAAATCCTTCATTACCTCCTCAGTACCCTCAAGATAAGGTCCAAATACCTCACTCTTACTTACTAGGCCCTTGCTGAGCTGGGTCCTGCTCACCTCTCCAAAATCCCCTCTTATGAGACCCCACCAAAGCACTCTAAGTTTCATTCATATTAAATCATCTTTGGTTCCCCCAAATAAATCCTATTTATTCTCTCTTTCATCTACCCAGAACACTTCCCCTCTCTGTCCTATCATCTGGCTCTTTTGTAACTTAATCTGCTCATCACTTCCTGCAACATGTCTTCAGTCATACGCACACCCTATCCCAAACAGATTGGATCCCCTTCTACTGTGCTCCCACAGCCCCTGGAATTTTCCTAATCTAAGTTCTTTTCATACCACAGTTATAGTTACTTGGGCAACTATAAGTTACTTCTTCTTCTCCCATTGCACCTTTGTAGGACAGGAACTATATTGTTTCTATATTTGTAATCTTATAGCCTAAAACAATACATGGCACAGAGTAGATGCTCATTGGGTGTTATAAAGAATTATGAGAAGGAAGAAGAGAGGAATGAAAACTGTCCAGGTAGGAGAGAGAGCAGAGCAAAGTTTAGGATGCAGATATGAGCACCATGAGGTTGAGATGATAATAACCCTTTGTGGGTTGAGATGATGTTGATTCTACAGAAAGGGGCCAGGTACCAGAGGCCCATGGATACCAGACCTGGCAGCAATAACATTACTATATGCAGTGCAACACAAACTATAACAGGTAAAAGAAGACTTGGATGATAGTCTAATGACAGGAATTTGATTCCTTACTTTTCTATGAATTAGCTGAGTGACCATTCCTTTAAGCTCAACTTCCTCATTTGTAAAAAGGGGTTAGACTAGGGGTCCTTTAAATGCCTGTTTACAACCTCCATTCTACGCCGTAACAGCATACTTGCCAAACTTTTTTTGTGCCACTGCCTTAGTTTGTGCTTTTTTCTGCACACCCTTAGTTCTATTTCCTGGTGAAAACTTATACATTTTTTAAGACCTAGTTTAAGTTTATCTTCTCTGAGAAACTTTCTAATTTATCCCTGGGCTGAGCTAATCCTTCCTCCACTTTATACTATCACACAAATGTACACGGGCTTCTGTTAGCACTTCCACATTCTGACTCTCTGTATAATGTGATGGTATCCATAATACTTTGCACACATAAAAATAATGGCCAAGGACTTCTAGATTCCAATAATGGCAGAGTAGCTTGTGTGAGACTAACCCCCAGCTACTAACAATTATAAACTCTGGGAAAATATTTTTAAACAACTGTTTGAAGACTCTAGAGAGCAAGCAAAAGCAGAAAGTAGATGGGATTTAAACCTTGAAAGATGGGACCCTCTATGGTTGAGATTCACAATTATTTGCACTTTACCCTGGAGACACTCTCCAGTCCATGAGGGTCAGATACTTGGTGGATAGAGTTCAAGCAGAAGGCTCCAGTGTTATTAGCCCAAAGGGCTGGAGGAGAGAGTTCTGGAAAATAACAGCTGGAAGTGTAAAATAGCTGAAAAGAAATACTAGCACCTACTCACCACAGGAGAAACAGAGTTTGAAATTCAAATTCAGCTGGCTGGTTAGCTCACTTGGGAGAGCTTGGTGCTGGTAACACCAAGGTCAAGAGTTTGGATCCTTCTGCCAGCCAGCCACCAAAAACAAAAAAGAAAGAAAGAAAAAGAAAAAGAAAGAAAGAGAGAGAGAGAGAGAGAAAGAGAGAGAGAGAAAGAAAGAAAGAAAGAAAGAAAGAAAGAAAGAAAGAAAGAAAGAAAGAAAGAAAGAAAGAAAGAAAGAAAGAAAGAAAGAAAGAAAGAAAGAAAGAAAGAAAGAAAGAAAGAAAAAGAAAGAGAAAGAAAGAAATTCACCCCCTACCAAGTTATGGGACCTTTGTAGGCATCTCAGACTATCTATTAAAACTCCAGAAAAGCCATGCCTTAGAGGAAAGACCACATCCCAAGACTAAGGGATTCGCCCTAGGACTAAAAGTAAACCCAAAATAGACTCACACAAATAAAGCATAAAATGAAGACTTAAAAAAATCAAAGTGTTCCACCAGTAATTTAATTCCCTGCTAAGATAAAACTGAATTCTCTTCAGAGGAAGATAACACAATGCAGTCTCTAAAGCATATTATATCAAAAATTCAGGCTACAATAGGTAAACTATTAGACAGAAGAAATTGGAAAAAGTGACATGGTCAAGAAAAAAATTAGCCAGTAGAAAGAGATCCATAAGTGACCCTGTATTAGTCAGTGTTCACCAGAGAAACAGATGAATAGGAGATAATAGGTATAGATATAGATTTATAGATACAGTTATAAATATAGATATATAGAAAAAAATTTATTATAAGGACTTAACTCACATAATTATGGAGACTGGCAAGTCCTAAGATCTGCGGGGTGAGTCAGCAAGCTGGAGACCCAGAACAGCCAATGGTTTTATTTCAGTGAGTCTGAAGGCTCAAGAACCAGGAGAGCTAATGGTGTAGTTCCAGACTGAAGGCCAAGCAGGCTCAGAAGAGCCAGTATTTCAGTTTAAGTTTAAAGGCAAGAAAAAGCTGATGTCCCAATCTGAAGACCTTCAGGCAGGGAGAATTGTCTGTTGCTCGGAGAAGTATCAGCTTTTTTGTCCTGTTCTGGCCTTCAGCTGACTGGAGGAGGCCAACCACACTAGAGAGGGCAGTCTGCTTTACTCAACACACCAACTTAAATGTCAGTCTCATCCAAAACACCCTCACAGAAATACCCAGAATAATGTTTGACTAACTATCTGGGCATCCCATGGCTCAGTCAACTTAATACCTAAAATGAATCATTACAGACAGATCCAGAAAATGAATATAGCAGAAAAGTTTATTTCAAAATAACTGTGATAAATATGTATTTTAAATCTTCATAAGATAGATGGAGGGAATTTCAGGAGAGAGGTGTAAACTCTGTAAAAAGAATGAAATGGTAATCACTCACCAGTAAAACATAGTATCAGAAATAAAGATTTGTTTGGATGAGATTAATAGATTAAAGAATATAATAGAAAAGATCAGTAAACTTGAAACAAGGCCAATGAAAATCATCCAAACTGAATCACAGAAAGAAAATGTATTTTTTTTAAAATTTGATATTTGATTATCTATGGGTCAACATCAAATGGTTTAATAATAACCTAAGAGGAGGATAGAGAGAATGGGGCAGAAAAAAATCTAATGAAACAATAGCTTAAATTTTCCCAAAGTTAATCTAAAGAACATTCCACATATCCAGGAGCTCAGAAAAACCCAAGCAGGATTTTTTTTAAAACTTTTAGTACATCATAGACGAATGTCTGAAAACCAAAGTTAAAGAAATAATCTTGAAGAGAGCTAGAGAAAATGCACATATAAAACACAAGGAAATAATAATAAAAATGATGGATAACTTCTCACAGAAATATGAAGACCAGAACATGTTGGAAAGTCATCTTTAAAGTGCTGGAAAAGAAAACTGCCAACCCAGAATCTTATATACCACAAAAAATACATTTCAAAAATGAAAGCAAAATAAAGACGTTTTCCGATAAACAAAAGTGAGAGAATCTGAAGTCAGCATACCAACACTAAAAGAAATGCAAAAAGAAGTTCTTTATGCTGAAGGTAAATGATATCAGATGGAAATATTAATCTCCAAGGAATAATAAATAGAAATGAAAAGTCTAAATATATAATTTGAAAAGATTATTTTTTTATTTTCTTAAACATTTTAAGTCTTTGACTTTTTAAAGCATGAAAAAATGACAATGTACTGTGGAGTTTATAACATGTATGAGTGAAATATAGAACAAAAGATGGAAGTGAATGTAAATGAAATTATACTGTTGTAAAGTTCTTACACTGAATGTAAAGTGGTATAATATCAAAGTATGCTGCGAACAGTTAAGGAAATATTGTAATCTCTTTAGCAAACACTGAAAATATAACAGAGATTTAGATATTTTTAAATGGAGGAGATAGAATGTGATAACATAAATAAAATATTCAACACAAAAGAAAATGGGAAAAGGAAAACAATGAACAGACAGGATAAATAGGAAAAAAATAGTAATATGGTAGATTAAAATCTATCTTCTTCCATGACTATGTTGGGTTTTCCAGGACATGCACTGTCTCCAGCTTTCAAATCACCACTGATATACATGCAAAGAACCTTGGAACCAGAAAGCCAAAAGTCTGCTTAGGGTAGGGGTCTCTCATAGTGAGCTGTTACGGTAGGCACATTATACTACATGTCAGCCTCCACTGTCAACACTCTTCAGGCTCCACCAAAACCAGGTGTGAGCTATAAATCCAATCATTATTACTAAGCAAGGTTGACAGGCTGATATGTCTTGTCCCAAAACCACTCACATACACACAGTTGTGAAATATACATTATCTAGTTTTGGCCAAGGGTTAATATCATACTCCAGGCAACCCTACAAATAAACATGTCATCAATCTGGCTGAGATTAATGCATGCTATAAATAAGCAATTAAAAGAAACAAACTACTGATATACATATAAGGGAGGATCTCAAAACCATCATATGAGCAAAAGAAGCCAGACACAAGTGTGCATACTGTACAGTTCTATTGATAGGAAATTCTGGAATAGGCAAAACTAAACCATGATGATGGAAATCAGAAAGCAGTTGTCTCTTTTGGAGGGAGAGAGGGGGTGGGAGTGGAAATTGAATAGAAGAGCACACCAGAGAACATTCTGAGATAAGTTAGAAAAGTTCTCTGTCTTGATGGTCTAGATATTCACTTGGCAAGTATATACATTGAACTTTTCTGTCTTCTGCCATAGTGATCCCAGAGACCAGGTGTTCCAGACAGTACAAGTGTAAGAAGGCAGAGTTTCCATTGGTCTGGGGCCCTGAGTGACTGTGTGGAGCAGAGTTTGCCACTGATCTATGTTAGATAAGTAGTATGAGTGAGAAATAAGCCCTATGTTAAGTCAATGGTATTTTGTAATTGTTACTTCAGCACAGCCTAGTTCATCCTGACTAATAACTCTTTTACTCTGTATTCCCCAAGCACCCCCACATACTTTCCTGAAGCAATAGCTTCTCCATGAATAGATGCTGAGATGCTGAATGAAAATAATCAAACCCCTACTACTTTTTGGGGAAAATAAAATGATTGACTTGGAGCAGAGAAAATAGAAAAATCTAATGGAAAAGCTTAAGAACTTTGTCAAGAAACCTAGCCCCACTATGTCTTCCAAATAAAATGCAAGGCAATAATTGATTTAGGCTTTACAACCAGGTCTGGGTTCATGTTCAAGCTTCTCTACTTAGTAGCTTTATAGCCTGGGAAAATTAGGTAATCTTTCTGTTGTCTCAGTTTCCTTGTGTGTAAAATAAGGCCAATAATTAGATGAGAAAATATGTAAGTACTTCGCACGGTGCTTGATGTGTAGTGGATGATTAATAAATGTTAGCATTTGTTATGAACTGAATGGTATATCCCAAAATCATATGTTGAGTCCCTAAACTCCAATGTGCCTATATTTGGAGAAAGGACCTTTCAGGAGATGATTTAGGTTAAATGAGGTCAGAAGGGTGGGCCCCTAATCTGATAGGACTGGTGTCCTTATAAAAAGAGGAAGAGACACCAGAGCACTTGCTCTCGCTTGCACTCTCTCTCTACACACACACACACACACACACACACACACACACTCACGCATGCACACACACACGCACATACACAGGGGAAAGGCCATCTGAGAACATAGCAAGAAGTTGCCATCTGTAAGCCAGGAGAGAGGCCTCATCAGGAACCAACACTGCTGGCACCTTGATCTCGGACTTCCAGCCTCTAGAACTGCAATAATATAAATTTCTGTTGCTTAAACCGCCTGGTCTGTGATGTTCTGTTCTGGCAGCCCTAGCTGACTAATATAGCCTTTGATATCATTATCATCATCATCATGGAACATCCTCAGTAAATGCATTTGGTTAGAGGGATGTTTTCATTCTTTCACACATTTGTTCAACCAATGAATGTGCCTGTGAAGTGCGTGACACTCTGAAGGACACTGGGCTTGAACAGTGAATTAGGCAAAGCCACTGCACTCATGGAGTTCCATTCTAGCAGGAGAGAAAGAAACTAGAACAACGATTAGCATATTGCATTCAGTACTCATAAACACTGTAAAGAAAACTGAAGCAGCATGAGGGGTCCAAGTGCCAGGAGCTGCTGTTTCATGCAGAAAGCTTCATTCGGTCATCACCCTGCTGAGCGGAGACCCATAGGCAGAGTTGAATGAGTAAAGGAGACGGTCCTGGAAATATCTTGAGGAAGAGCTTCCAGGCAGGAGGAAAAGCTTTCAGGCAGATGGAAGAGCAAGTGCAAAGACTCTGAAATGGCAATGTGTTTACCAAATTCAAAGAATAGCAAAGAGGCCACTGCCACTGAAGCAGGGGAGGCCAAAGGGATGTGAATGGGGGGTGAGCAGGAAATGGTAGAGGGAGTACAAATAATGCATGGTCTGTGGGCCTCAGGAAGAGCTCTGCTTTCATTCTGAGACATGGAAAGCTATGGGGGAGTTATACAGAGAATAACTCGATTTGACTTCTGTTTGAAAGGGTCACTCTTGGCTGCTGGGCTGCTGAGTGGAGAATGGACCAGGAGTTGGGGGTCAGGGAAAAGGTCAAGCAGGAAGGCTGGTCAGCAATTTATCACACCAGTCCATGTGAGAGGGAATGGTTGGCTGGCCTCAGGCAGTCACGCTGGGATGCCAAGAAGAGGTCAGAGTCTAGATATATTTCCAAAGGGAAGAATTGGCTGCAGGATCGAATGTGAAATATAAGGTAAAGAAAGGAGACAGGGATGCCTTCAAGGATGTGATTGGAGCAGGGAGGGCTCTTGCAAAGAGACAAGAGGATCTGGAGTTAATCCTTCACTCTGCTTTTAGCCTGCCATGCGACCCCACACCTCTCTGTGCGTGGGATGATAAATCTTGAAAGTGGGATTAACCACACCTGCCTCATCTTTGAGAACCATGTGAAGATCCAGTCAAACTCGTAAGGCTTTGAGAAAGCAGCAGCACAGAACACCAGGAGGTTATCCTCTATTCATCGCCACACACGGAAGCTCTGTGAGCGGCTGTGGCTGCCTCACTGCCCACTGGGTCTTCCCCTGCTCCCAGGACGCAGCGATGCAATAAGTCATAAATAATACTGACCCAGAAACCATTACTATCCTGGCAGTGGACAGCATGTGGCACACTGTGAGCAATGATGGCCCAGCAGCCAGGTTCAGGGGGCTCAGGAGATCGAGTTGCTGACTTCCTGTCACAGGCATCCCTGAAAATGACCAAGGGGGCAGGACCAGGGCCTTTCTAGAGACATTGCTCCACCTCTAGCTGCCCCTTGTAAAAAAAGCTGTAGCACCACGTGCTGTGTCCCCTCGTTGTGGTGTGCTCCGAACTTCATGGCAAGGAGTCTCAGCAAACAGGGAAAATTTAATTTCAATTCAAGTAAAGCAGCCATGATTCTCTCTGCACTCCCTGTCCCTGTCCCTGCTTTGTTTTTCTCTATACACCTATCATCACCTGGCATACAATAAGTTGTATTTATTTATTAACTGTCTATTACCCCACTTGCAAAATATAAGCTCCTTGAGAGCAGAGACTTCTGCCTGCTCCATCTCTCCTCCATGCTAATGCCTGTAAGAGGGCCTGACCTGCAGGGGAAGCACAATAACTCCTTGATGGATTAATTGATGGGCAGCCATTTGAAAAATTCTTAGCCATTTTGGGAGCTCATATTAAAGATTTTCTTTATTTTATAAAAATGTATAGACATTAAAAAAAATTTGGCATACAAATTCAGGGAGTTTTCAGAAACCCTGAAATCCATCCATGAATCAATCCCCTCAATTAAAAATCAACAGGATAGTGAAGAGAGCCTGGACCAACAGCCCCAGATCATAGATTCTAATCTTAGCTTCACCAATGTCTTGCTGTATGGCTTTGGACAAGTCACTTCTACAATCTGGGCTTCACTCTCCTGATCATAAACTGGCTGGAATGTACAAGATGATCTACAATTATCCCCTTCAGACCTAACATTTTTAATTTTCTAGTGCTATAGAAGCAAAATTTCTAATACAAATTCTTCACTGTGCAGATGGAAAAATTGAGACTCAGAGGGAAAAAAAAAAAAACACTAGCTGTTGCTTCAGAATGACTCTGTTTTGATATGGAATTTTCCCATTACCTAATGCTATAGTTTGAATGTGTTCCCCAAGAGTGCGTGTATTAGAACTTGATCCCCATTGCAACACTGTTAAGAGGATGGGAAATCCAACTACAGTGTTTGAAAGGTGGGGCCTTTAAGAAGTGATTGGATCATGAGGACTAGGCCCTCATGAATGGATTAATCCATTCATGGATTAATGTGTTAATGGTTTAATGGTTTTTCATGGGTGTGGACTGGTGGCTTTATAAGGAGAACACATGAATCCGCTCTTACTATTCTCGCCATGTGATAACCTGTATCACCACAGGACTCTGCCAAGAGTTCCACCAAGAAGAAGGCCCTCACCAGTGTGCCTCCTGGACCTTGGACTTGCCACCCTCCAAAATGGTAAGAAATAAGACTGTTTTCTTTATACATTACCCAGTTTCAGGTACTCTGTTATGAGCAACAGAAAATTAACTAAAACACCAGGGCTGTATAGCTTCCTGATCTAACATTGCCAAGATATTGCTTCCAGTTCAAGTCTTAGTCAATCAATATATTTTTATTGATTTGACCCAATTCCAGAGACATGTAAAGTCAGCCACTTATGGTTCATGGGACAAGAAAAGAAAAACATGGCAGTCTCCTTACCAATTCAGCTATACTCATCAGCCTGTATTTTTTCTATTTCTTGTCAAAGAGGCTTGTCCACATGGTATAAATTCAAGGTCATGACCCTGTGGAAAATGTGGGACTCATACAGAAAAAGATATTTTGGGAAAAGGAAAATCCAAGAGTCAATGCCTGGCACAGTGCCTGGTTTACAGTAGGTACTCAAATGCTGGAGGGAAGGATAGAAAAAAAGGATAGACACTAGATGATCTAATGTTACTGCTTCCACATCTAACTATTCCATGAAGACCACGGCATAGCGAAGATGCTGCCTATACCTTCCACTATCCCAAAACTTTCTCTGTGCCACCTCCCATAGTTAGAGATTAGGACCCTTACTAAACTACAGCCATGTGCAGATAAAACAGCTTCATTACTGCATTGGTTTCCTGGGGCTGCTGTAACACATTATCAAAAATGGTGGCTTAATACAACAAAAATGTATTCCCTTACAGTTCTAGAAGCCAGAAATTTGAAATCAGGTTCACTGATCTGAAGTCAGTGTTGGCAGGACCATACTCCCTCTGGAGGTTCTAGGGGAGAATCTGTTCCTTGCCTCTTCTAGCCTCTGGTGGCTTCTGGCATTCCGTGGCTTGTGGTTGCATCACTCCAATCTCTGCCTCCATGGTCATATTGCCTGCTCCTCTTCTGTGTGTTGAAAACCCCCTCTGCATAAATACTATATGTACTCTCTCATAAGTGGGAGCTAAGAGATAAAGAAGAAAGGAAAGACCGACCACAGTGGTGCATTGGACTTGCAGAGGGAGAGAACATATCTAGGGATACAAAGTGGCATGAGGAAAAGGGGATGGGGAGGGAGGTCAGGGACAATTGAGGGGATAATTGGGTGGGAGACATGGCGTATAATCACAATTCGTGGTAATGGACATGCTGCCAATATGGATCTGGCCATCACATCTTAGGCACAAATGGTGACAATTTGCTTTGTACTTCATGAATATTCATAACCAATAAAAACAAAATAATAAATATAAATAAATTTTTTTTTTTTTTTTAAAAACCCTCTACTTCCTCTGCTTCACTTATAAGGATACTTATTATTGGAGTTAGGGCCACTGAGGTGTTTCAGAATGATCTCCCCCTAGGATCCTTAACTTAATCACATCTGCAAACATTTTTTTTTTCAAATTAAGGGAACATTTACAAGTTCCAGGAATTAAGATGTGGACATGTCTTTGGGGGGTCATTTTTTAGTCTCACACTTAACATTCAGAGATGCTCACCCAGGACAGCTACCCTAGACAGTAACGCCCCTTCCCTTCACTGTTACCTGGGTATGAAGACAGATCCTTCCTGTTTAGTTATTTTCCTTGAATACAATTTTGAAAAGTTATTTCAATGCTTTTTACCACTTTTTATTTTGGAAGGGGGGAATAAGAAAAGAGAATGAAGGGGAGGCATCTTCCTCCTTGTTGGTAGAGAGACAAACTCTTTCATACTGGCTGGGCTGGGTCAGTAGAAGACAGGAGGTCAGACAGTCTGGGTAAATTACAGCTGAAAGAAAGTTTGTGAACAGAGCATGGCAGGAGAGGCATCAGCCAGTGTCCTCAGAGTTCAAGATAAGAGACGCAAGTAGTCATTGGGAAAAACCAGAAATAGAAAGATGGTAAAGGCCTTTGGAGCCAGTTTTTTAGAGAATCTCAATGGCTTTGTATTGTGTGCCCAGTTTTGCGTGGTCAGCCTCTCTGTACATGAAGGCACCTAAAATCTCAGGCCAGGCTCTTTCCCTGGTGGGACAAGTGGCCAACTAAGAAGAACAGTGCAAGACTTCTACACATCCTTGTCCAGCCCCAGCTCAATGCCCTGGCTGCAAGGCCCTGACAGGAACCCACCAAGCTGCCCAGCATTTGCCTCTCAGGAAGTGGGATGGAGGTGGAAGCACAAGAGGAGATGCCTTAAAGTCTACCCCAGCATCACCATTATGTCCCTGTAAGTGACAACCGTAAAAAGGAAATCACAGATGAAATAAGAAAATCTTCAAAGCTGAAAATTGCCCCAGATTTGCAGGCCTGCATTAAATGCACTGCATTTGCTGTGCAAGTTCCCATAATTGGCTAAGAAATCACACAGCTGGGGCTTTCGCTCAGCCCAGGGAGATGGAAATGACTTGTAGTCCTCGCAAACGAGGTTTTTCATGTCTCTCCCCAGGGTAACCTGAATATTTGCTGTCACACAGAACATATCACCTCCCCAATTTGTTCTTTTTACATTCCTCAGGAGACAAGATACCTCGGGAAAATATTCCTGTCTTATAGATGCCATATGTGTCCTCCTATTGGCCTCCTCCAGAGACTTTTGCCACTTTCTCTCTCCCAGCTGTCCTCTCTTCCCAGATCTCACTGTTGACAGCCAAGAAGGCCCACATCATTTTGTCCCTGCATTATTGAAATAATATGCTCATTGGTCTCCCTGCTCCACTCTCACCCCCTATGCACAGCACACATCCTGCTGTTGATATTTCAGTATCATAATGTCACATCCCTGCGAAGGACTCTCCCTTGCCAACCACCACCACAGTTCTGTGGGCAGTGTCCATCCGTTGTCAGGTTTAGCACTAAGCAGCATAACACAGAAAACACTTAAGCTATTGAGGACTGCAAGCAATATATTAAGTTTATGATAAGACCAATTTCAAAGGTATACTTATCATAAAGTCACTGTCATTGATTCATCCTGACTTACCTACTCATGTTAGAGAAAAATGGGGGGGGGAGTAGCTAGCAAAGTGGGACTTTTAGGTGAGTCTTAGTCTCCTACCCATAACTATTCATTTTGTAACAATTACAAATTACTGAAATGTTATGAATTTGATTTTACAGTGATCTTTATTTTCTAAACTTCATTTTACTCACATGGGTGGACTAATGGGTACAAAACTATGCTGTCTACCCTAAATAAATTATTGTGCAGTATATGCATGTATTGAAACAACACACTGTACCCCAGAAAAATAAATATAAATAAAATTGGGGAAAAAAAGAAAAAATACATACAGTCTCATGGCAGTTAGCTAAAGATAATATAAAATTTGAACACAGTTTTCTCAAACTATAACAACTCCTGTCTCTACCAGATGTGATGTTTGATATTGAGAAGATCCCTTATCTGATGATAACATCATTTTCTACAAACTGATGGATAAATGAGCTAACATATTAAAAAAACACCCAACTCTGTGTCCAGCTTATGGTACTCAACCCACTGGGCTTCTCCACAAGAAATGTGTATACATACAACAGGGTGCTTCAAAAAGTTCATGGAAAAATAGAATTAAAAGATAATACGAATCCTTCCACGAACTCTCTGAAGTCCACTCATACATATGACATGAACAACTGTGTCATGAAGTGAAAATGTCTAAGTGGAATAAGACGAGTAAGGAAGATAAGCATAATGAGAGGCTGAGGGAGAAAAACATATTCTATCTTTTAGACAGTGTTTAGATAAACAGCATGAGAGAAAACTACCAGAGCAAAGCACACAGCAGTAAAGCGCCACATGTTTTCACAGACACGTTTCCTTATCTGTGAAAAAAAAAACAATACTGGTGCCTTTTAGGGGGTACGTAAGAATTAAATCAGATCTTGAACATGAAGTGCTGAGTCCTCTGCACAATCAATAGATGTCATCTGTAAACCTTAGTGTTATTAGTAGTAATAGTATGATTGCTATTGTTATGACACGTCAGTAACGACAGGGAGTTGGGGTCCCTCTAAGCACAGGTGCACGAAACGAATAATGAGGGGAAACTGATACAAACATGGGCGTCTGTCTGGTTTTCCCTATTATACCGAGGAACATATCATTCCAGATAATCACGGATACGTGTGCCCACCACCATTCTCTCAGGTGCAAACAAACAGCACGCTCTATGTCTCCAGGTCTTGCCAAAGTAATTCACTGTTCAGACGATGATCCTCTCCAAGTCTTGTGTATTTTTTCTTCTTACTGATTCACATAAAATAACCGTGATATTTCCACAGTGCTGAAGTAATGTTATTTCCCTTCTCTTGCATCTAACTTTCAGGTGTTAGAATGAAAATCTGTACCATGCTGAAGCTATTGCATATGCATGGACTCACAAAAACGCATGTTTAATACGCTGCTTCTGTGAAGTAGGGCCAAGAAAATGTGCGACTGGGTAGTAGATATTATATTGCCTTAAGGTTGGGCAATGATGCTGGAAGAAAAAGAACAGACACCTCTTTTTTTATGTTCAGAATCCTGGCTAAGACTGCTTTCTGCATTCTCGATTCTCCACTTGTTCTTACCTAGTCACATGTTTTATCTGTCATTTTCTACAACACTCTTTTAGCCGTATTTGCCTCATTAAATCGACACTCTCTGTACACTTTACAGCTGTATAAAGTCTTTTCTTTAAGACCTCATTTTTGAAGAGCTGAATAATTCTATGCTTTTGGATCATATTTCTCTAATACTATTTCTTTCTGTACCCAATACTCCCAAAATTTGTACTCTCCAATGAGTCACTTAGGAGAGCTGAAGTTTTTGTTTTCATAAAATCAATTTCATACTTCATTGGTTGTGTTTTCATGTGTAGCTTGCATGATAAAAGTAGTCTCAATGAATTGAGAAAAAAAAAGAAAGTTTTACTCACATAGTAAGCCACATTTTTTAGAGTTTCACTCACCTGGTATATAGCGGAATCATCTATATGAAATTTCTGTTTGTTACCTTATCTCATATTAACAGCTTGAAGAACTTTTACCTAATTTAAATAGAAAATTTGGGATAGTAAGGGAAATCCAAGCCAATTCAGATACAATTTGCCAAAAGGCAGCTCACCAAATGACCAGGAGGCCACATCAGCCACATGAAGCTATCAGTGACAGAAAATTAACTACAGCTCTTTGAACATGAGCCTCAAACCAAGAATCACAAGAGCATAATGCACAACTGAGCTGCTTCTCATGTGGGCAAGTCTACATAGATAGCAGGTTCAACACAGGATGCAGGGATTTTCCAATGGCTAACAAATCTGAACACACTGAGGAGGTCAGCTAATTTTTGATAAGAAAAACACCAGAGATAGAAGAAAGAAGAGTGAGCAGTTTATCTCCTCTTCATTTCACACAGATAAAAATACTAAAACGTCATAGCATTAACAAAGCTATTTACATCAAATACAAAGTGATGATGGAAGTAAAATTTGCAATAACGTATACATATTAATGACATGCCAAGAGTGATAAATTCTATGGGTTTTCTTATTTAACAACACAACATTACAGGATTTATTTATGTCTATTATTTCATAGAACATTCTTGCTTTTATGGAAGTAGAATGGATATCTAAAGAAAAAACCCAAAGTTCATTTTCTAGGATAAAATTTAATTAAGAAAAGATTAAATTAGCCATTTATTTATTTTTCTTACCAATGGCAATGTTTTAAAAACATCAGATGGTTCATTTTCTTGTTTGCATGCAAGCAAGAAATTCTCTAAATTCTTTTTGTGAATACAGAACAAAAAAAAAAAACCATGGCACTAATTGTTTCATTTCCCTAAAAATGTGAGTTTTTTGTCTGTTGGGTAGAGAATGAGTTGGGAGATTGTATCAAAGTCTACACATGCTTATGACAGTGTGTTGTATATATAAATATCAAAAGTTATGTATATATATCATCAAACAAACAAAATATCAGAGATCTGCTGATTGGTTTCCACTATCACGTCTCAGTCACTCTTTTCAGTTTTAGCATCCGTATTCACCAACCAGTATCGTTGGTCCATCCAAATGCTCACTGCCACAGATCAGACCTTGTTTCACACTCTCTGGCTTTGTGCCTGGCTCTGCTCTACCAGGAAAGCCCTTCCTGCCCCTCTCCATACCTAGCTCAGGTCCTGCCTCTTCCGTGAAGCCTCCACCGGACACCAGCGGTTCTCATACTTCAGTATATGTAAAGGCAAGGGGGAAGAGAAAGCATACTTAAAATGCTGAGTCACTTCCCCGCTATTCTGACTCAGTAGGTCTTGGAGCCCAAGAATCTTCATCTTAGTACCCCTGATGAGTCTGAAGAAGGTAAAGGTGGTCCGCAAACCATTTAAGAGTTACTGGCAGTGATTTAACTATGGTCTTCTTGCCCTCTGATTAATGCTTATAAACATTCACTCAATTAAACCTTATTCATTCAGTCTTATATTGTGCCCCCAACTGGACTATCTCCTTCCTTTGAATCTGCCAGCATGTGAAAAGTGCACAATACACACAGGATGATGTTAATGGATACTCAACATGATGTTGACACACCATACCTGATAGAGAACTTCAGGCTCTAAGACGCCTCTTCCACAGGTGGCATGCCTCCTCCCTTCCTCATGGTCTGGGCATGGTTTATTCCCTACTGCAAATCATTCTAGTAACTCTGTGGGTGATGTAGAAAAAAGACAGATGATCCTGCTGGAGAAGACTGGGGATAGATGTAATGATAACAACAGTCTGGTGGCAGAAGAGTAATGTCCAGAAGGTAATGTTCCATCACGAGGTGGAACACACACACACACACACACACACACACACACACACACACACACACACACACACACACACACACACAGCATTACATTTTCCAGAAAGGGTGATTTATATTAAACATTACAAACATATTCCCGACTAGAATGCTAATTAGGCTGTTACGAGATATGGAGGCATATTCCACCTCTGGAAGATCAGAGACTGTTGGGGCAGGGAGGAAACGCAGCAATCTTTCCATATCCACAAATGGCAGTCTTCTTGCTGTGGGGGAAAATGTGTTTGTGCATCCTGCTATCGCAGGCTAGCTTCTCCCAGGTGTCCTGGACCCACTCTTATCTTTGACTTCGGGGATCTTGCCCATCAATAATGCCCTTGTTCACTCTTTCAAAAAACTGAGTAGATTTTCTTTAACACTAAAATTATACACAGTCTCTTTTCTGCTAGACATGGGCCAGCAGACTTCTTCCAGCTCCCATAGGGTGGGGAGGGGCAGCCTGACCACAAAGGCACCCTGGAGAAGCTGAGCTGAAGCATGGGCCCTAGAGACAGCAAACATGTCATGAATCGAGCTGATCTGCACTTCCCAGTTTAAATGAGTCAATAAATTCCACTTTTAAAAAAGTACAAATTCATTGCTGAAATATTAGGAAAAAATAGAAAAGCACAAATAAAACTTCCATAACCCTACCATCCAAAGATAAGTTTTCCAGTATTTGTTCTATATATGTATATACTCATATTTATAGGTTTTTCAAAAATGATATTCTATAAAGAGCCTTGTGAAACATGATCATTTTAAATTTTGGCAATACATCATGAATATTTTCTCATCAATACATTTCCTTTCACAAATTGATAATTAAGGACTACATAATATTCCAGTAATAGATGACCATAATTTATTTAATTAAACCCATATTTCTGACCTAAACCTGGTTTCAAATTTTTCATTATTATAATGTACTCTTTATTTATCCATGTGCAACATCTGTGAATATTTCCTTAAAACAAATTCCCAAAGGTGACATTGATGGGTTAAGAGAAGTACCTTTTTTAAAGTCTTTTGGCCTATCTTCTGTCTCTCTTAATTTTCTCTCAATGTTCCATAGGCTTAGTCAGTTCTTCTCCAACACTTGTTTTTGGAAGGCCAATGTACTGCAGTATGATTGATGTATTAGGGAGCAACTTGAGCATAATGTGAAGTTCACATTTGCTTATATGTAATTTTCTCTGCAAGAAAAACCAGGTGAACACAGGAAGCCATGCCCCACTCAATGGAGCCATGTAGGAATACACAAAACACACATGGGAACCCACCTCGAACATCTACTAGCTGCCTCTGTGCATTGTGTGCCTTATGAGCCATATCCATCCACATCCTTCTGGGTGTTCCAGCTTTCTCCTGTCTCAGATAACCCTCCTTCCACTTCACAATAACTCACAGCGGCAATCTTTCCCATATCCACTTCCACAAGCAAAACTTCAGGTCTGCTGCAATGTAAAATGCCATATTTACTGCAGTTTTATGTATTTCTTAACCATTTAACATGTGTAAAACTATGGTATCATTGTTGTGAGGTTACTATCTTCTTTTAAATGTATCACTGATGAATTTTCAAGTGTTATACCCCTAAACCCATTTTTACCTTAAGCTCTGTGATTTTTATTGCATACTTTTGTATGGCATGGTGATTTTTAGGAACACATATGTCACATTCTAGCAGAAGTGATGAGACCTAAAACTTAGCATATGTGAAACAACCTTGATTCATAATCGTCCCACAACTTCTTCATTTTCCACTGTCATCTCAGAAAATGCTACCAACATCTATTCTGTCAGAACCTGGGACTCACCCTCTTGCACCATGATCAGCAGTAGAAACCACCAGTTCCCTTCACTGTTTGCTTACTATATGACAGAGCACTGAGTGTTATACTCCTTGATTTGTTATCAAACTGATTCCATTTCCAAATGATTCCTTAGATTCATTTCATGTCTTCCATTCCCACTTCCTCCATTCTGGCAGGCTTTTGTTTACTTCTGCATGGACTATTGGAATAACCACCAATGGACACCAAACCCTCTCTGCTCTAATGCTTCCATTATGCTGCTTCCTCTGCACGGACGGTCCTTCCTGCTTTTCATATGTGATCAGTTTCTGCTGAGTATTGAAGTAGCGGCTCAAATGTAAACACCTTTGCTGACTCTTCCCTGGCTTCCTTTCGCAGCTAGTTGCTGCTTATCTTTGTCTTCACAGTACCATTTTCCCTCAAAATAAGTTAAATAAAATATATTTGAAATGCATGGCCAGCTTAAGAATTATGGTTAATTCTTTAACTAGTTCTTAACCACACAAGCAGCACTCATGAACCCCCAGCTCCCAAAATAGTCTGGGATGTTGATGAAACCCTGTGTCTGACGACATAGATTCCTTCATCTCCTGCCTCTCCTCCCACCCAACCTAAACATAACCCTGAATTTCACGTCTATCTTTCCCTTGCTTTCCTTTTTTATTGCTTTATTTCATTCGTATAAATTCCTAAAAATTATTTATTTTTATTTTGACTTTTTTACATCATAAAAGAGTATCATGCTGTCTGTAATTATTTAGAACAGTTTTTACTTCATCCCCTTGCTGGTATTTTTGTGTCTTTATCAATAATCAAGAAAGAAGGATTAAAATCTCCCATGATGATGGTGTATTTATCAATTTCTCCTTGAAGTTTGACCAATTTTTGCATCAAATTCTTTGAAACAATTGCATTATATTTAAATTGTTATATCTTTTGGTGAATTGACCCTTTCAACATTATGTAGTGACCTTCTCTATCCCTAATAAATCTTTCCATTTTTATTTTTATATAATTTATAATATAACATGTTATCATATAATAAAATCTACTGCTAAAGTGTGATGCTAATGTAACTATACCAGCATTCTTTGGACCTTTTTGTCCTATGTCAATTTATTATTTCTTTGCTCCTCTTTTCCTATACTTTTTAAATTTTATCTTACTTTTATTTTGAATCATAATATATAATAAGAAACTTAGCACATTCTCACACTATTTGATCTTGCCTCCAAACACCTTTCATATTGAAATTACCTAGACTTTAATCCTAAGCCACTAAGGACATATACATATTCTCTCATTCTCTCCTATAAAAAGTATTTTTAAATGCCTGATGGTCTTCCTGCATCCAAGATTCTATTGAAAAGTCTGTCTTACTCCTTTGTATGTGATCTCTTCACTGGAAACTTTTACAATTTTTCCTAATATTTCTGCTTCTAATGGAATCTCTAATTTATTTATTTATTTTATTTATTTTGCTATTTAGTGTTCACTTTTTTTAAATTCTCAATATGCATTGTAGTTGACTTTCATGCCCCTTTATCCATTCCTCTCCACCCCCCTCGCCTCCCGCCCCCCACATCATATCTGTTCACTTGACTTAAATAGTTCAAGGAATTTTTGTGGTTATTCTGTCTTCTCCCCCCGCCTTGATTTGTTTGTGTGTTTATTCATTTATTTATTTTTAGTTCCCACAAATAAGTGAGAACATGTGGTATTTCTCTTTCTGTGCATGACTTGTTTCACTTAATATAATTTTCTCTAAGTCCATTCATGTTGTTGCAAATGGTAGTATTTCGTTCTTTCTTATAGCAGAGTAGTATTCCATTGTGTAGATATACCACAGTTTCCTTACCCACTCATCAGATTTAGTTTGTTGTTTTCCTTTTGAAATACTCACGTTTCTCAAATGTCTTGTTATGTTGGCCTGACCCTGGAGTGATCAGCTGCTCTGCCAGGGTTTGAACACAAGAGAAGCCCCAACCCCTATCTGTGTCAGCCCAAAAAAGCTCAGGTATTATCCCAATTTGAATATCACATATTACACACAGATAGTAATATTCAACTTTTTACCCCACAGATATGTACAGTCAACTATGTTTCAATTAAAAAAAAAGAAAGACAAATAAATAAATAAATAAAAGCTCAGGGAAGGGAGGAGGAGGTGGGAGGTGCAGAGTCCCTGCCACCGATAACCACTGTTGATCTTCCTTACCCACAAAACAACTCTTCATGTCTAGGCTTTAACTCTTACCCCCCACCACACACACACACACACACACACACACACACACACACACACACACACACAGGTAGTAAAAGTGTTAGGTAGGAACACTCCTTACCTTGTAATTCACCTGTCCTAGGAGAAGGTAGGGAAGCAACTGTCCTAATAGTGAGTGCTCACCAACTTTTCTCTGCTTCTCGTAAGTACAGAATTTCTGTTGTGCCCTGACTTACTCCTGAGGACACTTGGACGAGAGGTCTGAGCCACTGCAAATGTGCTGGCAGTACTACTAGCCTCAAAGAAATGGGGTAGTGGAAAAAGCAGAACTTCAACATTTGAGGAAGTAGAAATTCAGTGGGACGACATGTCCAATGTCACCCAGCCAGTTTTAAGCATCATGGGAATGTGAGGGTGAGCATCTTTTTTATGGCTATTCTATGAGCTGTAGATTTTAAAAGATGGAGTTAAAATACATGGAGTTCTACTCATCATAAAATATGAGGCTTTTCCCTACAGGCAAGTGAAACTAACTCCCCAGAACGGGTTTCATTTCTGTGGGAATGCCAGAAGAAAGGCAAGGAGAGAAAAAAGCTAGAATTCCGAAGGTTTCATTAAGACCCCATAAGAAGCAGAGGAGGCATAGTGAGAATCTTAGGGAAAAATAACATTACCTGTTTTTCTCGCTTCTTCCTCATCATCTCTCATACCCACAGGTGATAACACTGGCCTTAGCAAAGACATTAGAGACACTGGTGCCACATGCAGTGAAAGGGCTGAAGACTGTTTTCCAAATTATGGGCATAATTGTGACTAGCTGCTTCTCTTCCTGCCATTGCTGATTATCACTGTGAAGAACGGCTGTTGCCTTTCTACAAATAATTCCACTTCCCAAAGAATACCTCTCTATACCTCTTCGAACCAAATCCTAACATCCTCCAAAGACATCCAGTAATAGCAATTAATAATAATTTTATATTTGACAATAAGAATGATAGAAAGTCTATATTTAGGAAGGCACTGTGTTAAACATTTATATGGATAAATTCTTTACAGTAACCCTACTAGATAGGTACTATAGTTATCTACATTTTTAAAATGAAGAACAAGGCTTAGAAGGGTAAGTAACTTGCTGAAGTTCATGCAGTTAATAAGCAACAAAGCTGGGACCCTAATCAGGCAGGCCAACTATAGAGTTTGATTTCTGAAAGCGAGTTCTTCCTACCTTTCCTGAACAACCATCAAAAGTGTCTCTGCCACATGTTAGTGCTTCTTTATTTTAATATAGCACTTTCTATTCATTTCTATTATACTATACTAATCTCAAGCCTGTGATCTTTGTTTCTCTAGTGAGATTATTAGACTCATAGAAGACAAAGCCTGAGCCACCAACATTTCTTGTTTGTTTCCCCGGGAATGCGAGGCAAACAGTAGCTGTTGAATGAGTATTCATTAAAATTGACTCAAATAAAATTAAAAGAAAGGAAATTACAGTGTGCAGAGGAGAAGATAAATTCACCTTTGGATCAGTAACACTGCAGCATGAGTTGAAAAACTGTCTGCCATTTAAAGCTCATGGCTATGAAATACCATGTGGCATTACATTAAGTCTTCCCACTCATGATCTCCTTTGCAATGCAAAATGACACTATTAGATAGTCCAAATAATAATTGGTACTCACATTTTACAAATTAGCCTGCCACAATTCACAGAAATAATTGGCCAAGTTTGTGTACCTAATAATTTCTAGAATAAAAGTGGTGGTTGGTAGAAATTTGGAGCTCAAAAGAGTTGGGTTCAGATGAGTTGGGTTCAAACTATGTGTGTTCTCAATACCCCTGAAAAAGAGACTTGAATTCTGAGTTGTTTCCACATCTGTAAATAGGTGTAATACCTCCTGTTAATAGGTTTTATAAAGAAAAGAGATATTATTTAGAAAGCAGGTAACACTGCCTGGCACCTAATAGGGCCTCAGTACATAGTAAGTACGTGATAAGAATACAGTAAGTGTAATGGATAAGAATGTAAGCTTTGAGAGGTGGAAAGACGTAGGTTTAAATCCCAGCTCTCCCATTTACAAGCTGTTTAGCCTTAGGCAATTTATGTAACTTGTCTGAGCTTCAATTTCTTTACTTAGAACTGAGATAAGCACTTTCAACCCCTACCATGAGAAAGTAGTTTCAACTGGACTAAACTTCCTGCTAAATACAACCATACAAGCTGCACAGGGTACATTTTTAAAAGTTTGAAGCCATTGTAGGACAATCAACGCAGGCAAAATATGAGGAGCTACAATTTCGGAGAGATTCTGGAAGGGGGTTATCTTTGTTTGCTGTAACAAAATAATACAGATTGGGTAAATTATAAACAATAGATATTTATTTCTCACAGTTCTGGAGAGTGTTCTGGGAAGTGTGAGATCAAGACGCTGGCAGGATTCGTGTCTGGTGAGGGCTGCTCTCTGCTTCCCAGATGATGCTTTTTTGTTGCATCCTCCAAGGGGGAGGAATGCTGTGTCCCCGCTCCATGAAACAGCAGAAGAGCCTGAGCTAGTTCCTTCCAGTCTTCTATAAGGCACTAATTCACTCATGAGGGTGAAGCCTTCATGGTCCAGTCCCCTCCTGGAGGCCCCACCTCTTAATATCAACACAATGAGGATTAAGTTTCAGCGTGAATTTAGGAGGGGACACATTCAAACCTTAACACGGCTATTCATTTCAGGTTTTTTCTGTGAGAGTAATTTTCCAACTTGTGGTGCAGATGAATAGAACCCGAGAAGAAAATGGCAGCCTTACTGGGCTGATGGACAAAAATCTACATTCAGGACTGACAAAGCAGCTGGGACTTGAGGGCAAAATCCCAGAGAAATAGAGCCTGGGCTCTGGGCACATAGTCTCCTCAAATTATTGATCACTTCCTAAACTGTATTATGCAGAGAAAGACGAGTAGGGAAAAAAGCAGCTGGAAGCCTAAAAATCTGAGCAAATATTTCAGCCATCACATTGTACTGAAAAGATGGAGTTTGGAGTTCAGGCCCCATCAAGATGGACAGGCCTATATAAGACAAACTCACAGCTAATATCATACTGAATGAAAAGAAATTGGAAGCTCTTCCTGTAAGATCTGGAACAAGACGAGGATGCCCACTTTCCACACTCTTATTCGACATAGTACTAGATGTTCTAGCCAGAGCAATAAGGCAAGAGAAAGCAATAAAGGGCATCCAAATTGGTAGACAAAATTTTTTTTTCTCTTTATTGTTAGTATTTTTATTTTACTGCTGGGTTTTGTGCTTTCTTGAGTATTCATGGTAGTGATGGTTGTTTTTCAGGTGCCAGACCCAGTACTCCCTTGAGAATTTCTTGTAAGGCTGATCGTGTGGTAGTGAACTCCTGCAGTTTTTGTTTGTCTAGGAAATACACTATTTGACCTTCATTTGGAAGGATAACCTTGCTGGGTAAAATACTCTTGGCTGGCAATTTTTGTCTTTTAGTATTTTGAATATATCATCCCATTCTCTTCTGGCTTTTAGGGTTTCTGATGAAAAGTCTGATGTTAGTTTGATAGGGGATCCCTTATAGGTGACTTGACTCTTCTCTCTTGCAGCTCTTAAAATTCTCTCTTTGTCTTTGGGTTTTGCCAGTTTGACTATAATATGTCTTGGAGAGGACCTTTTTGGGTTGAATATGTTTGAGGATCTTTGGCCCTCCCAAATCTAAAGATCTGCATTTTTCCCTATACCTGGGAAGTTTTCTGCTATTATTTCATTGACTATGTTTTCAATGCTATTTCCTTTTTCCTTCCTTTCTGGAATACCCATGATTTGGATATTTGAGCACTTAACGCTGTTGGTTATCTCTCTTTGAGTTTCTTCAATTTTTTAAATTCTTTTTTTTTTTTTTTTTTTTTGTCTGCCTGTGTTATTTCGAACAGGCTGTCTTCAAGGTCAGAAATTCTCTCTTCTGCTTGTTCTAGCCTGCTGGTTAAACTCTTTGTTGCATTTTTTATTTCATTGGATGAATCCTTCAGCTCCACAAGCTCTGCTACATTCCTTTTTTGGGGCACTGATTTCTTTGTAGATTTCCTCTTTCAGATCCTGTATACTTTTTCTCATTTTGTTGTGTTGTCTGAGTCTTCCTGTATCTCATTTAGTTTCCTTAGATTTTTGTCAGTCATTTCAAGGACTTCCTTTTCTACAGGATCTAGAACATGAGAGTTGTTATATTCCTTTGGTGGTGTCATACTTTCTTGGTTTTTCATATTTCTATTATCTCTCCATTGGTGTTTAGTCATTGTGTCAGAGGCTTTCATGATCTGCTTGTTCCACCCCAGTGTCTGCAGCAGTGACAGAGAGTTTTGCTGTCACTCAGCTGCCTGTTGCTGCCTTGGGGCCTGGGGGTGGTTGGTTCAGACCTCTCAGGGATGGGGACTTGCCTGGCCTGGATCCTGCAAGGCAGGGCATCCAAATTGGAAAGGAGGAAGTCAAACTATCCCTATTTGTGGGGGAGATGATCATATATATATAGAAAACCCTAAAGACTTGACCAAAAAATTGCTAGAATGAATGAACATATTCAGTAAAGTTTCAGGATACAAAATCAGCATACAAAAATCAATAACATTTCTATACACCAGTAATGAATTATCTGAAAAAAAAATCAAGAAAATAATCCCATTTACAATAGCTGCCAAAAATAAAAATAGAAATAAATACATAGGCATAATTTTAACCTAGGATGTAAAAGTTCTCTACAACAGAAACTATAACACATTGATGAAATAAATTGAAAAAACACAAGTAAATGGAACAATATCTCATGTTTATGAGTTGGAAGAATCAAAATGTCCATCAAAATGTCCATACTACCCAAATCAATATACAGATTCAATATAATCCCTCTCAAAATACCAATAACTGCATTCACAGAAATAGAAAAAAATCAGATTTAAAAATGTGTATGGAACTACAAATGACTTCATATAGCCAAAGCAATCCCGAACATAAAGAACAAAGTTGGAGGCATCATGCTCTCTGACTTCAAAATATACTATAAAGCTATAGTAATCAAAACAGTGTGGTACTGACATAAAAACAGACAAATAGACAAGAGGAACAGAATAGAGAGCACAGAAATATATTCATGCATTTACAGCCAACTTATTTTCAACAAAGGTGCCAAGAATATACATTGGGGAAAGAACAGCCTCTTCACTAAATGGTGCAGGGAAAACTAGATATCCACATGCAGAAGATTAAAAGTAAACCCCATCTCTCACCATACACAAAAATCAACTCAGAATGGATTAAAGACCTAAATTTAAGACCTGAAAATAAAAAACTACTGGAAGAAAACATAGAAGAAATGCTACATGAAATTGGACTGGGTAATGCTTTTTTGAACAAGACTTCAAAGGCACAGGCAACAAAAGCAAAAGTAGACAAATAGGATTACATCAAACTAAAAAGCTTCTGCACATCAAAGGAAATAATCAACAAAGTGAAGAGACAGCATACAGATTAAGAGACAGAATTTGCAAACTATGCATCTGACAAGGGGATAACTTTCAGAATATATAAGGAACTCAAACAACTCACAGTGTATAACAAATAACCCAATTAAAAAATAGGCAAAGAACCTGAATAGACATTTCTCAAAAGAAAACATAAAAATAGCCAATAGGTATATAAAAAATGCTCAACATCACTATTCAGCAGGGAAATGCAAATTAAAACCACAATGAGATATCATTTTACTCCAGTTAGAATGGTTATTGTCAAAAAGAAAATAACAAATGCTGGCAAGGTTGCAGAAACAAAGGAACTCTCATACCCATTATTGGTGAGAATATAAATTAATACAGCCATTATAAAAAAACAATATGGAGGTTCCTCAAAAGAACAAAACTAGAACTATCTATGATCCAGCAATCCTAGTATTGGTTATATGCCCAAAGGAAATGAAATCAATACATCAAAGAGACACCTGCACTCCCGTGTTCATTCACTGCAGCACTATTCACAATAGCCAAGAGATGGAATCAACCTAAGTGTCCATCAATGGATGAGTGGATTTAAAAAAATGTTGTATGTATACATAATGGAATACTATTCAGCTGTAAAAAAAAAATGAAATTCTGTAATTTGCAGCAACATAAATGGAACTGGAAACCATCGTGTTAAGTGAAGTAAGCCAAGCATAGAAAGACAAATACTACATGATATCATTCATATGTGAAATCTTAAAAAAGAAAAAAGTGGTTCTCCTAGAAGTAGGGAGTAGAATAATGGTTACCAGAGGCTGGGAGGGGAAGGGGAGGAGGGAAAGATGTGAATTAAAGGGTACAAATTTACATGTAGATATAAAGAATAAGTTATGGCATTCTAGGCTGACTAGAGCTAATAATATTATTGCATACTTCTAAATAGCTAGAAATGAGAATCTTGAACATAATCATCACAAAATAAATAAATAAATAAATAAATGTTTAAGTGATGGATATGCTATCTACCCTAAGTGAATACATGCATGTATTGAAGCAACACACTATACCCCACAAATATGAACAATTAAAAATAAATTTAAAATTAAAAAGATGGACAATACTTTGTAAAGATCCTGAGGTACCATAAGGGTCATTAGGAATAAAAGCCACAACCAGGAGTAAGGGAAAAATAGAAAGAGATCAATCATAAGAAATTCTATGACAAGATCAAGATGATTTACCTGTACTCTATGTGCCTGCTAGATGATAATTCGACCTCTTTGGAGAAAGATAACTTTATCTATGACTTCTACAACTTTTTATCTACAATATTCATCATTCAAAAAGAAAAAAAAGTACAAGACATGTTAACACAGGACCAGCATAACTGAATGACTAAAAATCAAGAGAAAGGGATCAATAGGAACAGACCCACAGATAATTCAGGTTGTAAAGGCATCAAACAGAAACTTTAAAGTAGCTATGATTAATATCAGAGTACTTCAAAAAGTTCATGGAAAAATCAAATTAAAATATAATATGAATCCTTCTGTGAACTTTTTGAAGACCCCATGTACGTCCAAAACAATAAATAAAAAAAGATATTCATCAACAATCTGGAATTATTAAGATCAGATGAGAATTTCAGAACTTAAAAATAGTATAATTGATATTAAGAATTTAAAATATTGGTTCAGTAGATTAGAAAAGTAAGGATTATTTCGTGGCTTTAAAATATATGTAGTTTAAAATATATAACAAGGGGGCGGTTTCAAGATGGCGGTGGCTGCGGCGGTTGGCGCGGAGTAGCTGAGGTGGAAAAGGCGGCCACTGGGCCTTAGGCAGCCGGGAAACTTGTGGACCTTCCTCTTGCCATCTCTTGAGGGAGGACCGCTGCTGGTGGCCGGTCGTGGGGGCTGACCGCCACTTTGCCCTCGGCAGGAGAAGCTGCCTTATTTACAGGCAACAGCTTTGAAGTATGGAGCAGTAAAAGAACTGTTTCTTAGCTGCAAAAGCGAGTCTCTAAACAGGGAACATGGCTCCAGGGCTGCTGCGGATGCAGACAGGATCCCGGAGGCCAGGGCCGCGCTGAAGGCAGCCAGCTGCCCTATTCATGATTCGAGGTTTCAGGCCGGCATAAAAGAAGATAACTGGGAGTGCCCGAGCCGTGCTGTGGGACCGAGTGAGCAGCCCGAGGCAGCGGGAACCAAGAAGGTGAAGGCGACAAACCAGAGGCAGAGAGTGAGCACCCGACCTGGAACAGCCCTGTGAGTGACCCCTGACCTGGCCCTACTCGGGGGGCAGATGCCCACCTGGCTTCCGCCTGCATCACCAGGCCACTCACGGCCCTGGGGCTGCCTCCATTTTCTCAGGTGGTGGCAGCTCCGGCCCGGCTCAACCAAGCCTGTCCTCCTCACCAGCCTTGGCTCCTCACTGAGCCTTCCCACTTGCTTGCCCCGGCGCGGGGCTTCCCAGGGTCTGCGGGCTGGCCTCCCCTCCCACTCCCTCCACGGTTCTCTGGTGGGGATGGTGGCGTGGGGTGTCCCCGGCCAGTGTCGGGAGGGCAAGGAGGTATGGGCGGGGCCAACTGTCACTCCACCACACCCTGGACTCCGCCCCCCGGTAAATTTCCTGTTACTGGGAGGCAGATACCATCTCTGCGGCCACCAGTTTGGAAAAACGCCTAACCAATTTCTGGTTAGGAATAGTGTGGTAGGAGAGTTCCCAAGTCCGCTTGAACCTGCCGGAGAGCTGACTGCAGGTGGGCACCAGACTCGGTCCATGCCGGGGGGATACAAAGGTGAACCGTGTGCTGCGGGCTCCTCCCCCGAGGAGCTCATGTTCTGGTGTGGGAGATAAGACAAGTACACAAATAACCGCAATACCAGGAGGAAGGTGATAAGTCCTGAGAAAGATCTACACAGTGCTACAAAGGCACCCAGAGTGACCGGTCATCTGTGCCTAGCAGAAACCTGGTAGACTTCCTGGGCGAGGCGGTGCTGAGCTGGGTCTTGAAGGCCCAGCTGATAGACGAGGGTTGCAGAAGACACGTGCCAGCCCAGCACAGTGCGCACAGAGTGGGGAGACATCCGGCCAGGGAGGCGGAGACTCGACAGAAACCATACACCCTGTGGGGTCGCCACTGCATGACCCAACAGCCTGGGCCAGAGCACACAGAACAGGGAGAAGTCCTGCACAGGAAGTGAAAGCTCAGCAGAGATCACACACCCTGTGGTACATGATCCAGCAGCCCAGCAGAGTACAAGCTGAGCGGAGAGGTGGCTCCCTGGAGAGGCCCAAGACCCGAGGCAACCATACACACAAGGCACTAGAGACCAACTGAGCAGTCACGGAGGCAGCCATACCAAATTGGCAACCACAGCAACATCTTAGTTAGTCTATAGTCTCAAACTGGTGGACTGTGAAACCCCCTACCACAATGAATAAACATCAAAAAAAAGATACCAGAAATATAAAAAATCAAGAAAGTACACCACCAAAAGTTAATAAATCTCAAACTCTAGATCCTATAGAACAAGAAGCCCTTGAAATGACTGACAAGGAATTTTGAGTGATAATTCTAAGGAAACTGAATGAGATACAAGAAAACTCAGCTAGACATCATGATGAAATGAGGAAAAGTATACAGGACCTGAAAGAGGAAATGTACAAGGAAATCAATGTCCTGAAAAAAAATGTAGCAGAACTTGCTGAACTGAAGAAGTTATTCAGCGAACTAAAAAACACAACGGAGAGTTTAACCAGCAGGCTTGTTGAAGTTGAAGAGAGAACCTCTGAACTTGAAGATGGGCTGTTTGAAATAACACAAGCAGACAAAAAGAAAGAAAAAAGAATCAAAGACATTGAAGAAAATCTGAGAGAGATATCAGACAACCTTAGGCGCTCAAATATCCGAGTCATGGGTATTCCAGAAGGGGAGAAAAACGGAGATTGCATTGAAAACATATTCAACAAAATAGTGGCAGAAAACTTCCAGGTATAGGAAAAATCACAGATCTTCAGATCCAGTAAGCTCAACAATCTCCAAACGTATTCAACCCAAAAAGGCCTTCTCCAAGACATGTTATAGTCAAATTGGCAAAACTCAGAGACAAAGAGAGAATCTTAAAAGCTGCAAGAGAGAAGCGTCAAATCACCTATAAGGGAGCCCCAATCAGGTTAACATCAGACTTTTCATCACAAACCCTAAAAGCTAGAAAGCAATGGGATGATATTTTCAAAATACTAAAAGACAAAGATTGCCAGCCAAGAATACTCTACCCTGCAAGGCTATCCTTCTGAAATGAAGGGCAAATAGCATATTTCTCAGACAAACAAAAACTGCGGGAGTTCACTACCACAAGACCACCCTTACAAGAAATCCTCAAGGGAGTACTGGGTTTGGTTCCTGAAAAATAACTACCACTGCCATAAAAACCCAAGAAAAATCAAAACCCACTAGTATAATAAAAATGGCATTCATGAAGAGAAAACAATCAAACAAAAACGCTATCTACAACCTAAGGAACCAACAAACACAGAAACCAAACAGTAAATCAGATAGCAAGGAACAAAAGACACCTAAGACAACCAAACAACCAATAAAATGCTAGGAATAAATCAACACCTTTCAATAACAACTCTTAATGTAAAAGGCTTAAATTCCCCAATCAAAAGACACAGACTGGCTGACTGGATCAAAAAGGAGGACCCAACTATATGCTGCCTACAAGAGACCCACCTCACCCATAAAGATTCACACAGACTAAGAGTGAAAGGATGGAAAAAGATTTACCATGCAAACAGAAAAGAAAAACGAGCTAGAGTAGCTATTCTTATATCTGACAAAATAGACTTTAAACTAAAAACCATAAAAAGAGACAATGAGGGACACTACTTAATGATAAAAGGACTGATCCATCAAGAAGACATAACAATCATAAATATGTACACACCCAATGTTGGAGCAGCCAGATTTATAAAACAATCTCTATTAGACCTAAAGAAGGAAATAGACACTAATACCATAATAGCAGGGGACCTGAACACCCCACTGTCAATATTAGACAGATCATCTAGGCAAAGAATCAGTAGAGAAACACAAGATCTAAACAAAACTCTAGACCAATTGGAATTGGCAGATATCTACAGAACATTCCATCCAACAACCTCAGAATATTCATTCTTCTCATCAGCTCAAGGATCATTCTGCAGGATAGATCACATATTAGGTCACAAATCAAGTCTCAATAAATTCAAAAAAATTGGAATTATCCCATGTATTTTCTCAGATCACAATGGATTAAAACTAGAAATTAATAACAAATGAAACTCTGGAAACTATACAAACACATGGAAATTAAACAGCATTCTACTTAATGACATATGGGTCCAAGAAGAAATCAAGCAGGAAATCAAAAAATTTATTGAAACTAATGAAAACAATGATACATCATACCAAAACCTGTGGGATACTGCAAAAGCAGCATTAAGGGGGAAATTTATTGCATTAAATGCTCACCTCAGAAGAATGGAAAGATGGCAAGTGAACAACCTAACACTTCACCTTAAAGAACTAGAAAAACAAGAACAATCCAAACCTAAAGTTAGCAGACGGAAAGAAATCATTAAGATCAGAGCAGAACTGAATGAAATTGAAACCAAAAAAACAATTCAAAAGATCAATGAATCAAAAAGTTGGTTTTTTGAAAAGATAAATAAAATTGACAAACCATTAGCATGGCTAACAAAAAAAAGAAGAGAGAAGACTCAAATAAGAAAAATTAGAAATGAAAAAGGCGATATTACAACTGATTCATCTGAAATACAAGGAATCATTCGAGACTACTATAAACAACTATATGCCAACAAATTTGAAAATCTGGAGGAAATGGATAAATTTCTGGACACACACAAGCTCCCAAAACTGAACCGTGAAGACGTAGAAAATTTGAACAGACCAATAACAATAAAGGAGATTGAAGCTGTTATCAGAAGGCTCCCAACAAAGAAAAGCCCAGGACCAGATGGATTCACAGCAGAATTTTACCAAACATTCAAAGAGGAATTGACACCGATTCTTTACAAACTATTCCAAAAGATTGAAACAGACGCAAATCTCCCAAATTCATTCTATGAAGCAAACATCATCCTGATACCAAAACCAGGTAAAAATATAACCGAAAAAGAAAACTACAGTCCGATATCCTTGATGAATGTAGATGCAAAAATCCTCACTAAAATACTAGCAAACAGAATACAGCAACACATACGTAAAATTATTCACCACGATCAAGTGGGATTCATCCCAGGGATGCAAGGTTGGTTCAACATACGCAAATCAATAAATGTGATACACTATATTAATAAACTCAAACACAAGGACCATATGATCATCTCTATAGATGCTGAAAAAGCATTTGATAAAGTACAGCACTCATTCATGACAAAGACCCTCTATAAGTTAGGTATAGAGGGAAAGTATCTCAACATAATTAAAGCCATATATGACAAACCCACTGCCAATATCATCCTGAATGGGGAAAAGCTGAAAGCTTTTCCTTTACGAACAGGAACTAGACAAGGATGCCCACTCTCACCACTCCTATTCAACATAGTGTTGGAAGTACTAGCCAGAGCAATCAGAGAAGAGAAGGAAATAAAGGGCATCCAGATTGGAAAAGATGAAGTCAAACTGTCTCTGTTTGCAGATGACATGATCCTATATATCGAACAGCCTAAAACCTCTACAAAAAAACTCTTGCAATTGATAAATGATTTCAGCACAGTAGCAGGATACAAAATCAACACACAAAAATCAGTAGCATTTCTTTTCTCCAATAGTGAACATGCAGAAGGAGAAATCAAGAAAGCCTGCCCATTTACAATAGCCACCAAAAAAATAAAATACTTAGGAATTGAGTTAACCAAGGAGGTGAAAAATCTCTATAATGAGAACTACAAACCATTCCTGAGAGAAATTAGAGAGGATACAAGAAGATGGAAAGATATCCCATGCTCTTGGATTGGAAGAATCAACATAGTGAAAATGTCCATACTACCCAAAGTGATATACAAATTCAATGCAATCCCCATCAAAATTCCAAAGACATTTTTCTCAGAAATAGAAAAAACTATCCAGACATTTATATGGAACAATAAAAGACCACACATAGCCAAAGCAATGCTGAGCAAAAAAAATAAAGCTGGAGGCATAACACTACCTGACTTTAAGCTATACTACAAAGCTATAATAACCAAAACAATATGGTACTGGCATAAAAACAGACACACTGACCAATGGAATAGAATAGAGAATCCAGAAATCAACCCACACACTTACTGCCATCTGATCTTTGACAAAGGCACCAAGCCTACTCACTGGGGAAGGGACTGCCTCTTCAGCAAATGGTGCTGGGATAACTGGATATCCATATGCAGGAGAATGAAACTAGATCCATACCTCTCACCGTATACGAAAATCAACTCAAAATGGATTAAGGATTTAAATATACACCCTGAAACAATAAAACTTCTTAAAGAAAACATAGGAGAAACACTTCAGGAAATAGGACTGGGCACAGACTTCATGAATACGACCCCAAAAGCATGGGCAACCAAAGGAAAAATAAACAAATGGGATTATATCAAACTAAAAAGCTTCTGCACAGCAAAAGAAACAATTAACAGAGTTAAAAGACAACCAACAGAGTGGGAGAAAATATTTGCAAAATATACATCTGACAAAGGATTAATATCCAGAATATATAAGGAACTCAAACAACTTTACAAGAAGAAAACAAGCAACCCAATTAAAAAATGGGCTAAAGAGCTAAGTAGGCATTTCTCTAAGGAAGATATCCAAATGGCCAACAGACATATGAAAAAATGCTCAACATCACTCAGCATCCGGGAAATGCAAATCAAAACCACATTGAGATACCATCTAACCCCAGTTAGGATGGCTAAAATCCAAAAGACTCTGAACGATAAATGCTGGCGAGGCTGCGGAGAAAAAGGACCTCTCATACATTGTTGGTGGGACTGCAAAATGGTGCAGCCTCTTTGGAAAATGGTATGGAGGTTCCTCAAACAATTGCAGATAGGTCTACCATACGACCCAGCTATCCACTGTTGGGAATATACCCAGAGGAATGGAAATCATCAAGTCGAAGGTATACCTGTTCCCCAATGTTCATCGCAGCACTCTTTACAATAGCCAAGGGTTGGAACCAGCCCAAATGTCCATCATCAGATGAGTGGATTCAAAAAACGTGGTACATCTACACAATGGAATACTACTCAGCTATAAAAACGAATGAAATACTGCCATTTGCAACAACATGGATGGACCTTGAGAGAATTATATTAAGTGAAAGAAGTCAGTCACAGAAAGAGAAATACCACATGTTCTCACTTTTTGGTGGGAGCTAAAAATTAATATATAATTCACACACACACACACACACACAAAAAAAAATCGGGGTGGGGGGAAGAAGATATAACAACCACAATTACTTGAAGTTGATACGACAAGCAAACAGAGGGGACATTGTTGTGGGAAGGTGGGGAGGTGGGGAGGGAGGGAGGTTTTGGTGATGGGGAACAATAATCAGCCACAATGCATATCAACAAAATAAAATTAAAATAAAAATATATATATATATATATATATAGCAAGGGCTGGCCTGTGGCTCACTGGGTGAGCGTGGTGCTGACAACACCAAGTCAAGGGTTAGGATCCCCTTACTGGTCATCTTTTAAAAAAACATGAATTAAAATAAAATATATAACAAAAATAGCACAAAAGGTGAGAAGAGTAAATGGAGATAAACTGTTGTAAGGACCTTGCATTACTTGAGAAGTAGCAGAAATACCAATCTAAAGGAGTCTGTAATAAATCCAGGAAGTGTAATGTAATTTCTAGGTAAACCACTAAACAAAAAAATAAAACTGTGTCTAATTAAAAAGTTAATAGGAGAGAAAAATGTAATAATAAAAATAATTGATTAATCCAAAAATAAAGGAACAAAGAAAAGATAAATCAAATAAAAAGCAAATTGCAAGATAATATAATTAAACCCAACTATCTCAGTAATTAAATATAAATTGACCAAATATTCCAATTACAAGACATTGATTGTTAGACTGAGTAAAGAAGCAAAATCTAATTATGTACCATTTACAAGACACATTCTTTGAATATAATTATGTTCATAAAAGGTTTATCGTAAAGGGAGCATAAATATACCTTCAAAGATATAAAGCAAGAGCTAACAAAACTAAAACAGAAATTCACAGTCATAGCTGGAAATTTTAGCACACCTTGATGACTGATAAAATTAGCTGACAAAAAAATCGATAAGAAGAGTCAACAACATAACCATCATAATTAACATATGCAGCACACTATTTGTACTAGTCCAATAGCTGCAAAAATACACATTATTTTTATTTACCACAATAGACCAAATAAATCATGGAAATGATGACTGCAAGACCCAGGATTGTCTGGGCAAACACGACCATTCATGTGGTTTGAACAGCTCTTCCGCTCAGATTCTCCCAAACTACAGTGTCTTCAACACACTTTCTCCCTCTCTCTTTCTCTCTTACAGGCTCTTAGCTTCTTAGCTGGCTTCTCTGTCTTCCTTTCCTTTCAATTCAGTCTACTTTCCACATTGCCCATCCTAGCACATCCGTGCTTAATGATGAAGAACAGTATATTTGCTTGGGTTTAAAGCTTCTCCCCCACAGATTGCCTCTTAGTTGTGAGAGAAAAAACACTAACTGTACAGTGGAGAATTTATAAAATACTTCGACCGGTTGATCAAAATTAAAATCACCAGTGAGTGGCAGAGAGATGTGTGCCTCTGGATGTGTTACCCTGGGACGGAGGTAATATTACTTATGGAGTGTCCAGCTGGAAATGCATAGCCTGGTTCTATGAGGCTTTACATGAGGAAGCATCAGACAAACCCAAAATAATGAGTACTTTATTACAGAGCAGGAGGGGATCTATTTTCCAAAAAATTCAATATTGCAAAAGATATAGAAAGGCTGAAGAACTGTTCCAGATTAAAGACTCGGGAGACATAACAATTAAATATAATATGTGAACAGAGACTGGATCCTGTACTAGAGGGCAAAACCATTGTACTGAACATTATTATTATATTGGTTTATGATTATTCGTCAATTGACAAAATTGGAATGTGAACTATAGATAGATAAACATTGCATCAATGTTAAATTTTCTAAAGTTAATAACTATACTGTAATTATATGAGAATATCTCTATTCTTAGGAAATACACAATGAAGTATAGAAATAAAGGTGCATAGTGTATCTAACTTATTTTCAAATAGCTCAGGGAAAAAAATATACTATACATATATGGAGAAACATGGAAAGACAGAGAGAGGTGATAGGGTATACAGACAGAGAATGATAAAGAAATGCTAATAATTAATAAATCAGATAAAGGGTAGAGCCGAAAGTCTTTGTACTAATTTTGCATCTTTTACGTAAGTTTAAAATTATTTCCACTGACCTGAAGACTTGGAAAAATGCAGATCTCTGGGCCCACCTCCCACCACCAGCCCAAGATTCTGATTCCATGAGTCTTTTAAAAGTTAGTTAGCTCAGAAGTTTGAGTCATAGTAGTGTAGTACATGCCCTGAGAGTAGGATGAGAGTGATTTTAAGGAGTGCACAATTTGACATTAAATAACACTTGCTCATACCAGAAGAAAGTTATTACCTTTGCAATCTCTCTTCAGTCTTTCTGCTGATATCAAGAAAAGAGTCCCTATTTGGAGCTGATACGTCTTTGACACCTATTAACACACACTCATTTCCCCAATAAAAGAGAGAGAGCAGGTTGCAGGTTCAGAGCTTATAGCAGGCAAAAATATTGAGTTAGAATTTAATAAAATTGTTATTATAAATATATTTATTTGTTATTTATGATAACTGATGATGGTTTTCTATTAATCCTAGTGATATAAAGTTTCTTTAAAAAATAAATTAATTTAATGGAGTTGACTAAAAAACTATTATAATGATGCAGATGGGACACAGATTTGACAAAATTTGTAGCAGTGGTTCAGCAAATGACAAGTTTAAAAAACACAACCCAAAAGGAAAAATTCAGGTTCAAGTTGTGCCAAGTCTCCTTTCTAATTTCATCTTCCACTACTCCACATATCTTCATGCACAATTTCTGGCTTGCTGAGTAAGCACTACATTCTCAGATGTCTGGACTATTCTCCTGTTCCTTCCACTTAATGAGTCCTCCTGCCCTCTTCCTTATTCTGACCCCAACTGGTTCTGTTCTGTGAAATGATTTCTTCAGTGTAGACAGACAGGATATAAAGGTCTGGCCCTTTAAGAAAGCCAGGAGAAAAATGGAATATTTATCCCCTTGAAAAAAAAGAGCCCTGAGTCAGTGAGATAAGAACAGCCAGAAGAGTAATTCTGCTTCTAAGAATGTATTCTTGGGTAATAATCAAAGGAGCACACCAATGATTTTATGCATTAATGTTCCTTACTATGTAATTTGTAACATCAAAATACTAAAATCATCAATGCCCACCAACAGAAGACTGGTTACCTAATAGTCCATTATATAGAATAATCATGGTTTATTTCACCAGTAAAAACCATACATTTAAGGAATTTTGTACAATATGGGGGAAATAGTCAAGGATGTAGCAGACACCTTGATTTTCACCCAACCATTCAGTTTATCCTTCCTGTTTTGCATGGCCAAAAGATATTTACAGAGATTGAGCTCATCTCCAAAAAGGGCTCTCATTTGTCTCAGCCAGTGGTTCTTAAAGTGTGGTCTCTGGACCAGCAACATTAGCATCACCTGAAAGCTTGTTACAAATGCAAATTCTTGGGTACTATCTTGATCTACTAAATCAGAAACATTAGAGGTAGAGCCCAGCAATCCATTTCAACAAGCCCTCAAGGGTATTCTGGTGCATGCTCAAATTTAAGAACCACTCATCTAGGCCAGTCTTGGTAAATCATTGAGATGGGGTCATTGAGAAGTGAAGGAAAGTTTGCTAGGAGCTTCTGGGAAAGGTTTTTTCACACTTAAGGGAGTATGTAGGAAGAGATAGCTCTTCTTCCCCTGGCTTTTTTTGTGTACAGATGCAATACCTGGGACCACTAGAGACATGTTGCTTTATTTATTGAAGCAGGAACAGAAGATGATAGAGCTGGGAAACACAAATGGAGCCAGAGCCATAGGATTAAGGTTAAATTCTGTGCTACCTCTGGATTTTCTTGGATTTTCAGTAATGTGAGCTTATTACTTCTTCATTTTACATGCCAGTTTAGGTTGATTATTTTGTTACTTGTAGCTTAAAACATTCATCTGATAGATGGTAAGATCCTAAGTTTAAAACGCATATATAGGCTCATATGTGCTTTAAACTTAGGAAAATATTGGAAGAAAATATATTTAACATATAAAGCCTTGTTTTATCCAGTGGAAGGATTGTGGAAGAGGCTTATTTTCCCTGTATTTTTCTAATTTTTATAATGAGAATTACTTTTACAGTCAGAAAAAATATGCTTAAAAATAATAGTTGCAGGAGGTTATTTTAAACATGTTCCTTTTAAAAGAGAGTCAAGAACCACTAGAACAACAGAAGAGATAATAAAAACAAGTGGTATGGGACCCTGGGCAGATGGTAAACCAGAGGAACCAAGAACACAGTGCTCAGAATTAGTAGCAGTAAGGTGTTAAGGAGATAATTAACACTTATATTCTAAATAGCAGCTGAATATAAATGAGAACAGATGGGGCTCAATAGCTATGAAAAGACCTAGGGCAGTACAAAGATAAAAGTAAAGCTAAACAAGCAAATATTTAGAGAAAAGACACTCATAATGAGTAACACTACGTTCAATTTGTACCAGGGGTTTCATTTCCTTTAACCCTTGCTCCAACTCAATTATTCCAGGATTCGTGACAAGAAGGCACCTATACTTCTGGCATACATAGCTCATTGATATCTGACATGTATTACATGCTTACTATATGCCAAACACTGAATATATATTACTAAATCCTCTTTGAGGTAGGTACTATTATTTTCCCTATTACACAGATTAGGTTGCTGAAGCTTAGAGTGGCTAGTACTTTATTCAAATTTACAGAGGTGGAAAATGATGAAGCTGAAATTTGAACTGTTCTGACTTCAGAATATTTCCGCCTACCTTTACGCTACCATGGGAGCCAACACACGTTTGTGGAATAATCAATGTCATTGTGCATATTACCTGGTTTTATGTACTGTTGTCAAAATAAGTACTTTAAAACCTTCTCTCCCTTTGTTATCTATAAGGTTTAAGCACTCTTGGCCAGAGATAATTATTGAATGGGTATCCCTAATCAAAGGCAATTCAGAGCCTCTCAGAGGACAGTAGAGAAGAGAAAACCTGGGGCTTGAGGCTCTGGGGAGATGGTAAGTTAGATAAATCTGTTTTCAGGGCTCAGAGTTAGTGATCTCCAATGAGGAATCACCTATCACTTGGTTGACATGATGAGAATTGTCCAGAAGGGATTTAAAGAATCTCAGCCTACAACTTAAGCCCTGTTTATTGATGGATATGACTTAAGGAGTAAATTGAACCAGATCAAGAGAAGCTGAGGGGGGAAAAAATAGTATCTGCCTAACCAGGAAAACAGCTTAAGAAATAGTGAGGATGATTGGGGTTGACAGACACATCAAGAACCTATTAGCTGCCTGGATGCAGTTGCCCCCACCAGCAGCTCCTTTCCAAGGGGACAGATTTTGAATGTGCTCGGGATGAATTACGAACCACCCAGAGAAAAAGAAAGTGAAGCATTATGGTGGCCACACGAAGCTGAAAAGGAAATAATGCAGTCTGGGCCCCACCTCTTTATTTCTAATGAGATTTGGATGTCTTTCTCAAACATACCCCCAGTCTGGGCAACAGCACCAGGAAAGAAATCATGGCCAGAGAAGCCTTCATATTGCCATTGTCACTACTCTCAAAAACAATGGGGATGACTCACAGTATTAGCAAGTCCCCTGGCTCCAGCAAGTTTGGTTCTTGGAACCATATCCACTATAATTGTCAACGAAAGCTGCTTAGACAGAGCCTGCTCTTGGCTGAGACATGCAGAGAAGAAACAGGGTGGAGAAGAACTTCATTTGTAGGGAAATAAAAAGGGGGCATCAGAACCCAGAGAGCCAGTTAGCTTTTAAACAATTAGGCTCACTTGGGAAAACAAAAGTTACAGCTTGCTATGCTTTCTACCCTGACAATTCTGGCAGGGGTTTTCTAGCTTTCCCTGTGGCATCAGATTTGGTTCTAATGAACAGTAATATTTGAAAATATTTTGTACCACTTAGGAGGCTTTATGATCAAGAGGCCTCTAGAATTATCGGGGAACAAATGGACAATCTCATCTATCCTACTGGATTATACACTCAAAAGTACAGAGACGGGGTGTGTTTTATTCACCAAAGTACACTCACCACTGGGCCCGACACAGAGTAGGTGATGAATGAATGAATGAATGAATGAATGAATGAATGAATACTTACTTTCTAGAAATGCATTAGAATCTCAGGATGGAAAATGAGCTGAGAAAACATTTACCTCAGCCTACATAAAATTAGGGCTCCCCATTAACAACATTCTTGGCAAGAATGCATTCCATGTCAACCAGTTCACTATTCCTCTACCTCACTCTAGGAAACCTATTTCATTTTTAGATAGCAATGCTTTCTTATGCACACTTACCCTAAACAAGAATCTTTTTCCTTCCTGGAAATTGGAGCCATTGGTTCTCATTCTACTATCTGGGGTCCCCAAAATAAGCCAAGATGTAAATAATGTCATATCATTTTAACGAACAGCCCTTTGCATATCAGAGTCTGCCTCAACTTTGTTCCAGGCTCAATATTCCCTGTTTCTTTAACAACATTTGATATTGCTCCAGGTTCCCTGGCCATTCAATTTCTTACATTCCTTAGGTCCAACATATGACCCAAGGAACATTAGTCTCCTAGTGTTACTTGACCAGTGTGGAATGCAGCAGGACTATCTGATCCCTGTTCTGAATAGTCTGTTCAGATGATTCCAGACCAAAGTGAGATAAGCATTTAATCAGCAGAAGGGACTTCTTAGAAAATACCTCTGATGAGCCCACAGATACTGAAACATTTATTTTCGTTCATTCAGCAAGCATTTACTGAGTACCTAATATATGCCAAGCACTGTGCCAGGTGGTGAGTATACAGACAGTGTGCAGTGTGAAGCATTTGGAGGGTTTTAAGAAAAAGGAAAAGAATAGATGAAAATCACTCCGTCATTCTCCAATTCCTTTCATACCAATGACAGATACACCTAGGATCTTTTTGGTTGCCCATCTCATTTTCATGACCTTTAATACTCTGTTTCAAGAGCCCTCATTTAAGGTGGGATAGTGGAAAGAGCATTAGCCTAGATGTTAGAACTTGATCGTAGTCTTGGCTCTACCACTAATTCGATTTGTGACATCAGTTTTGTCTATTCCCTGTTGACTTATCTATTCATTAAAAAAGTGGTGCTAAGTCTCTAAGACCTCTTCTGGAACATTCTGTGTGTTCATCCATACAATAGCAATGACTTTAAGCACCTTCAGATGAAAAATGAAATCTTTTCCAGAAATAGGGTAACTTCACTCTCATTGGCTAAGTGTAACTGACCCCTGCTCTCCTTTCCCACATACAAATAACCCTCTGACCTCATTTTTCAGAGCCTCAGGGATAAAAAGACATGCTTTTCTTTATCCATGATATCCAATTTATCACTAAGTCCTGATGTTTCTGCCTCCAAACACATAACTGAAATCCTGTAACCTAGGCAGTATGCTTGCTCCTCAGCAGTCCTCCAAATATTCCCCTCCCATCCTGCAATGCATTCTCCACACATAGCCAGAGTGCTCTTTTTATTTTTTATTTATTTTTTTTTGTTGTTATTTTTTCGTGACCGGCACTCAGCCAGTGAGTGCACCGGTCATCCCTATGTAGGATCCGAACCCGTGGCCGGAGCGTCGCCACGCTTCCAGAGCCGCACTCTACCGAGTGCGCCACGGGCTCGGCCCCAGAGTGCTCTTTTTAAAATTTACATCACACCACCAAACCTCATGAGAATCCTCCAGTGGCTTCCTACTGCAGGTAGAATAAAATCCAAGCCTTGGTTTACAAGCCTTTTAGAGCTGGCCCAGCCTCCCTCTCCATTACCATCTTGCATCTTCCCTTCATTCCCTAAGTTTAAGCCTCAGTGGGCTCTTTCAATCCATCCAACATGCCTAGTTCTTCCTTAGTCCTTCCTACCCTAATGTCTTGGTACTTCCTGTTTCCTCTACTGAGAAAGTACTTCCCCAGTTCTTTGCATGGCATACTGCCTTCTCTTTTAGGTTTAGGCTCAAATCTCACCTCCCCAATAAGCCTCCCCTCACCACTCCATCTAAAGAAAAATCAATCAATGCCAATCTCTCTCTCTCTTTTCTCCTACCTCATACACATGCGCATACACACACGTGCACACACACAGACACAGAGTTCTCATGATCATTTCTCCTCATTTATTTCTATCAAGCGCTTGTCACCCTGTAATTATCTTGTTGGTTTATTTGTTTGTCATCTGTCCATGAGAACTTTTTCTGTCATCACTCTATTCCCAGTGTTTTGAAGAATGTCTGGCAAATAGCAGACACTTAATAAATGTTTGCTGAATGAGTAGAGAATAAGTGAAGGAATGAATGAGCTCATCACTGCCACTATCATTTCCATACCTTTTAACACTTGCATTGGGGGCTGGGAGCAGGGGAGGGAAGAGCAGAAATGGAGTAGAAGGTCATTGAAGATTGATGATCGTAATGGTGAAAGTTTAGGAAAATATGACAAGGAGGAGTGATCAGCCCTCAAAGTTGAACTCAACATAAAAAAGAAATTCTAAATTTCTAATAGCCAGGGTGTCCAACCAAGAAATGGGCTACCTTATATGTGAGTCAGTCCATAGCGTGTGCAGAAGCTGCATGGCTACCAGCAGAGCTACTGCAGAGGGTATTTACACATCCTAAGAGAGATTGAACTAAGCATCTTTAAATGATGACCTCATGGATGGAGTGGTCCCAAGCCAGTGAGCATGGAAGCACTAAACCCCTGGTGAGGAGCTTCCTCCTCCAGTAAATACACAACCTACATTCAATTAGTTTCTCTGCTCCAGGAGAACTGCCTCTTAGTGCCCTCAGCAATGAGATCTTGCTAATTGAAAACACTTCTGTCTATCTGCTTGAGAGTGTTGGACTAAACTAGGCTACTGAAATGTAGTACATGCCTAACTGGGGCAGGGGAGCCACAGCAGAGCACACAGACAGTCTGGGCTGCGTGTGACAAGGGATGTGTTTCATTTCAGGCACTATTTCAGAAAGGCTGAAACTTCCAGTCTTTGGAAAGTGCATTTACCAGAAAATGAGTCCACCCAGATTAGGGGTAACATTTTTCCCTTTCACCTTGGAATGATTCATTTGAGCAGAACAGCCATTATAAAAATAGGGCCTCTCTGGGCCTTTGTACCTACTTGTAAGGAGACCAGATTTTGACCTGACAATCTTGTTTCTGAAAGAGGCATCCATTGGTATGTGAACTGTGGATGGTAATTTTAAGACCTAGGCCAAGGCAGAGGGGCACACATTTGAATTCAAGGCAGCAGTAACAGCAGCTGCAAAAAACAATAGCAGCAAAACATGCTTTGCAGCCTCTGTGCTAACTCCTCTGCCAGCATTGTCTCTCCTTTTATACACAATTCTGTGAACAAGTACCATTATAATCCCATTTTATAGATTAGGAAACTAAGGCCCGAAGGTTAAGAGACATGTCCAGGGTCACAAAGCTGGTAAGTGATGCAGGAGGGTTGGCCCCTGGTCTGCCTCCAGAGCTCTAACTGAAATATGCTCACAAGTCACCCAGGAGTGTGTGGAAGTGCAGATGGCAATGCAGCAGGTCTGGGCAGGGCCTGAGATGCTGCAATCCCAACAGGCTATGAGACAATGCTGATGTGCCGGCCCACAAAGTACACTTTGAGTAACAAGATTGTAGGGACAAAAGGTGACACCTGGCCCAGAAATTTCCTTAACCTACCTCCAAGGGATACAGATCTTAAAGAAAGAAAATAATATCTGGTTTGTTTTCTGGTTCAATCCTCTGCCTTGCAGACATTAGATCTTAAAGACTGTAACCTACCACTCACCTCAGCCCAGAAAAGCTCTGTCACGTTGTTCTCCAACCCTGACCCCTTTTCCTCTTAAAATGAGACCAGCAGTTGGCAACACATAAGGAGAAAGACACAATTAATCCCCCCCTCCAAAAAAAACCCCACAGCCCTTCCATTTCAATTAGAATCAGCGGCTGTTGGAAATGGGCAGGTTTAGAGCTGTAATACCAACAGAAACAGTGAATTCTCAATTGTGATCAAAGGCTTCATTTAGCAGGCTGAAAAGCAAGCATGAGCTTAATTGAACAAGAGAGAGATCTCCTCCAAAGCAGCCAGGCATAATCAAATAGCATTGAAAAATATAATGCATCCGATAGAGAGGAATTAGCCCTAGGCTCTGGGTGCCCTCACCTGACCTGCAGATTCCCCAGCATCAGGGAAGACAGACCTCAGAGGTCACCTGGTCCAACTCCTCATCTGATGTGGGAATCCACTTTAGACCAGGTTTTTCAAAATCTTTGGCTGCAACGTACAGTTAGAAATACATTTTTCATCTGACCTGGTATATGCAAACCATCTATATATGAGTACATGTGAGCAAAAGCTTCACAAAATAATACGTGAAGTTTCCATGTGTGGAGTCTTCCAATACTTGCTCTTCTTTCTCATGTTTTTAAATTCTCTCAAGAGCCACTAAATTGATTTCAAGACCCACCAGTTTGAAAATCACTACTTTAGGACATCCCAGTTAAGTGGCCCAACCAGTGTCTTCATCTAACTGATGGGGGACATAGGCATCAAACAAATGATCCCACACGTACATACTTAATATTTTAATATTACAAACTGAGGTCAATGTGAAAAAGAAAGAACAAAGATGTAATGGGGGATCATTACAAGGGCCTATTTGGACCAGGAAGATGGCTGGGATCAGTCAGGCAAGGCCTCTCTTGCAAGAAACGATCAGCTAGGACTAAGGGATGAGAGGAAAGTACCCAGGCAGAGGGATAGTGTCCTACTTAATTTCTCCTGTGCTGGGAAATGCACCATTATCTGTGGCAACCTCAAGTGGTAATAAAATCTGCCAAACCAGATTCATCAGGTTTTACCATTTGTCAGACTCCGGGCCAAGAGCTTCACAATACTGCTAACGCTGAAGGGAATTGACTGCCTGGTTTGAATCCCAGCTCCACCTCTTACAAGCTGTGCGATCTGGGGCAAGTTAGTTCCATCTTCTCATGTGTGGAGAGGGGATTATCCTGGTGCCTGCCTTCTCTCATTGTTGCTAGGATTAAATGAGTTAATACGAATTAAGGAGCTTAGAACAATGTCTGATGCATAGTAAGTACAAAATAAATTGTTAAATAAAGGTATGTGGACTCAAAATCTTCAACAATCTTTAACAGTGCTTGAAGTAAGCACCACCCGTCTATTGGCACATGGAAAGAAACCCCTTTGCCATCCCTGAACTAGCTGATTTCCAGGAGGTGATTTGTTTTATTTTGTTTTTTCCATGGTAATATTCTGAATCTAGTGGGACAGAGGGCTGCAGGCCTCAACTCGCAAGGCCCTGCAGACAAAGGAGACGAGGAGAGGGGATAGTCTGACTCCCTAATTGCCATAATTAACATCTCAGGGCCTGTGTCCTCCACTACTCTCTCTCTTGGCTGATGAATTTCCCAGTTCAGCACCAAGGATACAGTTAATTTCTCCAGAGAACTGTAATAATGGAATTACAGCATGTTTACTTGATGCAGAAAACCTCTGGATAAACAGTAAATTAGTGGCCTCACAATGTTGAAAAATCTTCAAGCTTCCAAAATGCCTAAACAGATATAAGATTCCAGCTTCAAGTCAGGTCAATAATTAAAACTAAATTATCGTGCCAAACTGAAAGTAATTTCCAATGTAGCATTTTTTAAAATGGTTCTCCAAAGATGAACTCGATCTTGGCTTCAGGGAGGCATCTATCACAAACTAGCAGAATCAGAAGCAAATAAAAGAACAAGCTGTTCCCATCACACACATGCCGCATCTAATTCCCCAGGGTGGGTAAGAACAGGGAGGCGTGGTTGGGCATTCAAAAACACCCGATCCTGGGAAGAGGCAATAAAAACGAGGAGCAAGCCTGATATTTGTAGGTTTACTGTTCACATTCATCTCAATTTGTCCTCTCAATCTCTCTGCAAGGTAGGCAGGCTAGGGATTTTCAGCTGCATTGCACAAATGAGGAAACTGAGGCTTATAGTGGTACAGTGACTGCAGTCAAGACACAGGATAATAAGTGGCCCAGATGGGGTAAATATTCATCCTGGTGTAGAGGAAAAATAGGGAGGATGAAAGGAGCAGGATAAAGAAAAATGGCATGACGGTCATAATAGCAGAAAAATGTAAAACGTAAAAGCAAAAGACATGTTTGGGGCAACTAGGAGCAAATTCACACAAAAAGAGTGGCTGTTAAAATTATGCTTGTTCCTATGCACTCTTAGAAGATGCTGACGATATTCTTATACTGTTATTGACGTTGAAATACCTACCATTAGCCAACAACTTACTATGGGCTAAACACTTTACATGAATGATAATCCCCCATTTAATTCTCATAACCTTACAAGGTAGAAGCTATCACTTTACAGCTGAAAGACTCAGGTTCAGTGAGGTAGATTATTTGCAGAAGCTCACGCACCTAGTAAGTCTGGTTCTGGTTGCCAAGCCTCCCCCCCTAATCACTTCAATATGCTGTCTCCATAGATTCCCAGCAGAAAGAGGTGAGCATCAGCCGGACCAAGCTGTAGGAAACGGATGAATCAGTATCAACCAAGGATTAACCTGAATGCTGCACAGTTCCTGTGTGCCCTAGCAGGCAGACTTATTGAGCTAAGGAAATTGTAACTTCTGTTACTCACTTGACAAATATTTATTAAGCACTGCTATGTGTCAAGCACTGTGCTAACACTGAAAATATAACAGTAAATAAATAATAAAATTCCCTGACCTCAGGAAACTTTCATTCGGTGTAGGAGCAGATAAAAACAAAACAAGCAACATAAATATTATGTTAGCTGATAGTAAGTGCTGCAGACAAAAAGAAGGAAAGGAGGGTGGGAGGCAATTTTTAAAAGAACAGCCAGGGAAGGCCTCACTGAGAGAGGTGATCTTTGAGTAAAATCCTAAAGCAGATGCTGCAGTGAGCCATGTAGATATCTAGGGAAAGAACACTCCAGGTAAGTGAAGAGCGGGTGCAAAGGTCCTGAGTTGAGAGCAATATGGAGGAGAATGTGGCTGGAGGGGACAGTGGTAGGGGATGAGGTCAGAAACCATAGAGCCGGGTGATGTGGGGCCTTATCAGCCATCATTAGGACTTGGGGTTTGAGTGAGATGCGAGCCATTAGGGGTTTAGCAGAGGAGTGACAGGATCTAAGATCCAACTCCCATTTACAGGATAATTCTGGCTGCCATTTAGACAACAGAGTCAGCAGTTCGCAAGGGCCAAAGCAGAGAGGCCAGTTGGGAGGTGACAGATGACAGCAGCTTGTTGCTAATAATTATGATGACGTTAATGTGGATGTTCCCTCCTTACCAGTGCTTTCATGTAAATTATTTCACTTAATCTCCATTTGGATAAAGTAGCTGAAGCTTATGGCTTACTGAAGTGGCTTGTTAGGTGGCTTGCTCAAGGTCCCTCAGTGAGTTAGTGGCTGAGCTGAACCTTAAATCTAGTGTGTTTTTATTCCACATCCAGTGCTCACATCCCCTCTGGTCTCCACCTGCCACCCAATCGCCTTGCTTCTCTGACTTCTGCAGGCTCAAATGATAGCCATTTGACCATCACAGCCTCATGACCTGTCTAGAAATACCGCTGATGTGCATCTAGTAACAGCAGACAGGTGGCAGATCTCACGCATCACAGGGGATTGAATACAACAAAAGGAAAAGGCATTCAGCTCCATCCTCACAGTCACAGAAGCCTCTTGAACGATGCATAATGGGAAGGGAGGGCAGGGGGTCTTAGAATGTAAAGTGAATGTTTATTCGGCACTTCTATGTGGCCAGAACAATATTAGAGGCCATGGGTAAAAGGAAGAAATAAAATTCTCTGTCGTCAAGGAGATTTTAATCCAGTGGAGAAAGAAGACACACATTTGTGGTTAGGAAAGACAACTGAGCAGAAGATGGGGGATCAGACGCTGGCTTAATATTCAGGGGTCAGAGTTCAAGGAGTTCAGCGAGGGTTGGGGAGATGAGACAAGTCTTCAGGGAAGGTGGGGAGGGGAGCTTGAGAAAGGAAACTTCTGGACACTTTTCAAAGGTGGTTGCCAAATTCCATAATCTTCTGCATGTTTATAACTTTCTCAGGAAAGCCTTCAAACATTGCTTATAGTCTGTTGGCATGCCATAAAGCCATAGTGAGTCTATTTTTCTTTTCCACATTAGTTTGTACCTCTGAGAGTCCCAAACATACATTCTACCAGAAGTAGAATTTTCTTCATTAAGACCAAGAAGCCCAAGCCAAACAAGGCTTCTTAGAAGAAGACCAATAAGGGATTTAAAATATCCAAGCTATGAAGGTCTCCAGTGGCTTTCTAGTCCAGGGATCAGTAGACTATGACCCACAGGCTGGCCTCCTGATTTTGTAAATAAAGTTTTATTGGAACACAACTAGCCCTTTTGTGGACATGTTGCCCATGGCTGCTCTCATGCTGCAATAGCAGAGTTGTGTCTTTGCAGCAGAGACTGTGTGACCTGCAAAGCATAAAATTATTTACTGTCTGGCCCTTTAGAAAACATTTGCTGACTCCTGTCCTACTCCAACTCCCTCATTCTAGAGGTGGAAAACTAAGGCCCAAAGAGGTTAAGGAAATTGGCCAACACTATAGGATGAGTTTGAATATTGCTCAGTCTGGAATAGGGAAGCCACAAGTGAGAGTTGAACACCCTTTCATCATTCAGTTGTTTACTCACCACATTTTCTTATCATCGCCACGTGCCAGCACTGGGTACAAACGCAGCACATAATATAGGTAAAACTCCTGCTCCCGGGGTTCCTGCATTTGAGGAAGGAGGGAAATTCAGGACATTAAAAAAGTGAAGGGAATAACTATCAAGTGTACAAAGTGCTGTCAAAGAAACTAACAGAGGGATGAGACAGGGTGTAACTCAGGGGAGAGAGGAAAATATTTTGAACAAGGACTCAGGAAAGACCTTTCTGAGGAGGTGACGTTTAAACTGGGCAGTAAGGGATAAAAGCCATGAAGAGCAGGTGGAAGAGAATTCACGTGGAGGGAATAGCGACTGCAAAGTCCCTGAGGCAGCAACAAGCTTGGCGAGTACCAGCAACAGCAAGAAGGCGCATGTGGCCAGAGCAAGGTGGAAGAGGGCAAGGGCAGCATGCAGCCAGAGGTGAGCCAGTGCCTGCGGGTTCATGGTGACAACCAACCATCCCCTGCATGTATTTTCACTGTAGCTACATTGTCACCATCATCTCCATCTTCCCCATCATGAAGTTCTCAGAAGCCCAGGAAGGGAACACGGGGTCCCTATACTTGTATGCTACAGAAAGCAGTGCTGGGTTAAGTAGAGTTCTTAACTACAGTCCTGTTTCACACCAGAGCCACTGACCACACAGCACTTTCAAAGACGGTGAGGGCAGGTCTCACCTTCCCCGGATACGAGCAGACAGCCCACTAGTTGGTCATTTGAAATCTTCCACACCTGAGTTTGAATCTGGCTCATCCAGTGTGACCTCGCATTTATAGCTTACATGTTTCTGAGCCTCCAGGAGATGGGGTAATTACATCTACTTCCTTGAGTTGTTGGGAGAATTAGATAAGACAAAGCTTAGCCTTTGCACAGTGTCTGGCGCACACTCAACAATTTGATAAATATTCATTATTATTAGTGGGATACATGAAGGTAGAACTTGCCACTGGGTCTCAGTCCTTGTGTGCCAAAGACACAGCTGCCGAGTCATCATATGTACTAGAAGAGAAACTAAATTCCAGACAGGCCAAGTGACCAGCCCAAGGTCACACAGCAATTAAGGAGAAGAGTCACACAAATACTCAGCCTTCAGTGCCCAGCCCCAGCTGCTGATTACATTTCACCAACATAGCAGCTTCAGTTATACTTTGACCATTAACCTCCAAGCAAATACCAGTGCACTATGAAAACAGGGGTCAGGGGCTAGTCAGTTAGCTCAGTTGGTTAGAGCATGGTGTTATAACACCAAGGTCAAGGGTTTGGATCCCCACACCAACAAGCCACCAAAAAAGAAAGAAAATAGGGGTGGGGAGGGAATGAAATGAGTTCTTTAAACATCCCTGCAGAATTCAATTCAAAAGAGTCCTTATAAAGTACGGGCTGCGTATCACGGGTACAAAGATGAATTGTCCATGCTCTCTGTACCCTCAAGGAACTCACAGGCTGGTAGAGAACAGGCTGGTTACACAAACAAGTATAATCTTGGCGGATCCAGGCTTTACTAGAGGCACAGGCAGGTAGAATCATTTACTCCACCAGGGAGTCGGGGAAGGCTCTAGAGAGAAGCTGACACTGAGCTGACTCTTGAAAAGGATTGAGGAAACCAGGAGATTGGTGCGGCAGAGCAGAGAGGGCAAGAGGTTGAGTGGCAAGACTAGCTCATGGAGGGGCTGGACCCTGAGCCCAGGAGCTCAGACCTGGCGGGCAAGAAGGAGGCATGGAGCAGGGGATAACCTGCTCAGGGTGACATTTGCCAAGATCACTCTGGTTATGGGAAGAAGGATTTGAGGGGGCAGGACCGTAAATAGAACCACCAGTTTGGAGCCTACATTGCAAGTGTAGACAAGAAGCAGCAAAGGCCTGAGCTATGACAATAACAGAAGGAAAGGAAAGAAGGAGACCAATCCTGAAGGATGAGGAGAGACTGCACCTTGTAGTGACAGGTGGGATGCTGGGACAAGGGAAAAAGAGAAGGAACACCACTGGTTGGGTCTGCCTTCCACCCAGAGGAGAATCCAAAGACAGAGCAGGTGGGGGCTGGGGGGGGGGATGAGTTTATCACAGTAATAGAAGTGATCAAGAAATGGTTTTTCAACAGTGTTGTTTTTACTTGGTGAGAATGTCCTTTCAAATCTCGGTGACATAAACCAGATGAAATCAGAGCCACTCCCAGTGAAGGGGAGGAAGAAACAGACTGCTCCCCTCTTCATAGGCCCAAGAGAAGTGAGAACACTTCAGCTCATCGGGTCTTTGGCCCAGTGACATGGGAGGAGGCTGGGTCCCTAGGACCAGGAGAAAATAGTTTGCAAATCACTGCTGTGATACACGAGCCAGCAGGAGGCCAGAGAGAAAGGTCCTGGAGCAAAGGGCAGAGGCAGCACTTCCAGCCTAGCACCAGGCCCTGGGTGCCTTTCCCACTCTCCACCACCCAACAGTACTTTGTTCCTCTGCTATCGCTCCCCTCAAAACCATGGAGGAGGTGAGCTTCAAATCTACACTACAAAAGAGGCCTCAGCCCATACTCAGAGCTTCGGCTGCTCTACCCTGCTCTGCAGCGGTTCTGCTCCTGGATGGGACATTATGGCCTTTCCTTCTACTCCCCCATGACATCCCAGATTCCACAACAGCCCAGACATCTCCACTGGCCCAGCCACCCCCAGTGCAGAGAGCCAAGAGCCATTGCTGCGTCACTGCTCCCGTTGCACCAGGATGCCTTATGTTTTCCCTGGACCTGATTATTTTAAGCTGCCTCTGAGGCCCTACCGGGCTGGGCCCAGTGTTATCTTCTGTGCACAGTTGCCACCTTGTTAAAAGGCAATCAGAGGAGCTGACTTTAATAAATGTTAACACCCTCAGTGTGAAGTCTAGCAATTAAAACTCCTCCCCAGGACCTCTGAAACAGGCCTGTGGAAAATCCCCCCCATCTTAATAAGCTCCTATCATCGGAGAACGTGGAAAGAAAGCAGGGATAAGAAGGAGGTATTAAAACTTTCAAATGGGAGGGAAGCAACCAGAAAAAGTCCTTTCACTCAGTTCTCATCCCTCCCTCTGAGAGTCCCACACCAGGCCAATTTCATCTAACAGCCCTGGAAGACCTTAGGGATCATCTAGTCCAGTGACTTTCAGATGCTAAGGTATGTTAGTCTCACCAGGAGAGCTCCTTAAAACACAGATCGCTGGGCTCATTCTCTAGTATTTCTGATGCAGGGGGTTTGAGGTGGGGCCTGAGTGTGTGCACGTCTAGCAAGAACCCGGGTGATGCTGTTCCTGCTGCTGCTGCCTCTGATCCACGGACCACAGTTTGAGAACCACTGACCTAGCCTAATTTCCTCACATTACACTTGGGGAAACTGAGGCCCAGAGGGAGATGGACTTGCCCAAGGTCTCACATCTAGTCAGTGTAGCCCCATTGGAAAGGACCAAAGCAAGCCTCTTGAGAGCAAACCCCAAATATGTTTTAAATTCTTTTCTTCTCTATATGTACATTGTGTTTATTAATAGTCATCATCACCATAGTCATCAATATTCTGAAATGAGATCTTTGGAAGCTGAGGGAAGAAACAGTGTGGTTGATATGCTGAGTAACAGGACAGCCTGCTCCATCAGTACACATGAAACCAAGTTGAGAAGGAGCTCTCCTAAGCGATTTCTTTCACAAGATTTCCTTTGTTGCTTCTTCCTTTAGATCAGATTAGAGGCAGAAATTTTCAGGGTCCTTAGACATCACCTAGTCTAATCCTTTCACTGAGGTCCAGAAAGGGCAAGAGATTTGCCCAGGGTCACACAGCAGGGTGAGTGAAAGAGTAATTTTCTAGTTTTCAGTCTATATGTACTTCCTCACCTCCTTGCTCCTCCTAGGCCCATCAATCATCAGAATACTCTAGCTTAACCAGTGTTCCAAAAATCCCCTCCAAAGAGCGGGGTGGGGAGCTGCCTACCCATATCACTTCGGGCTTCACACTGACTGGGTCTATCAGCCAGTTAAAGGAAGAGAAAGGCTAGGAGCCTGGTGCAGGATTGGGAGGCAACCAGAATTCTGACATAGCCACTTGCTGGCTGTGTGACCGGGGGCCAGATACCTTCCCTCTCTGAGTCTCAGCCTTCTTGTCTGCAAAATATAGATAATTGAAATACCTACCTCGTTCACAGAGCATTGAAAGATATAATGAATAGAAAGTGTTTAATACAGTATCCATTCTGTAAAAAGCATACTTTTTAAAGGAAGAAAAGGACAAGAGGAAAAAATGAAAAATAAAATTTCAAACAGAGGAAAGAACTCTGGTCTAAGAGGTAAAAAGGGTGGGTTAAGTCCCGGCTCTGCCACCAACTTCCCATGTGATCTCAGGCAAGCCATTCATCCTCTCAGGGCCTCAATCTTCTTTCTTTCACAAAATGAAAGGATGTGCTTGAATGGCTTTCCAGGACTACTATCTGTAAATGTGATCCATGGCTTTCTTGCTCACTTCCACAGAGCCACAGAGGAGAGAGAAACACAGAAGGCCAGGGGGACACAGGAAGAAGAGCTGTCCTCACCTGCCAGGGAAGGACGGGCTCTGTCCAGCACGCCCCAGCCCCCACCTCCCTGCCTACTTCACCTCAGTCCAGGCTGTTCCACCAGAATGAAATTTTTCTATTCCTCAAATACCCCAAGTCAGTCCCCACCTCAAAGACTTTGCACATACAGTTGCTCTCCCCCGACATACCCACTATGTATGCCTCGGCGCACGGACATACGCATGCGCACACACACACACACCACTTCCTCTGCCTCTGACAGGTCCATTCCTGCAGGAAAATGCTGCCATTCACTGCCTGTGAGGAAAAGCTCCCAGAAGACAGTCAGCCCCTGCCCCAGTTCCAATATTCCCACACCATGGAAACAGTGTTGCTGAGAGCTGCTGGTGGCGGGACAGGGGATGGGTACGGGGAGACAGAGAGGCATGCAGCAGCTTCTCAGAGGGCCAATCCCAGATGGACTGTGCCTTAGTCCATTCAGGCTGCTATAACAAAATGACTTAGACTGGGTAGTACAAGCTACCAGACTGGGTAGTATAAGCAACAAATACTTATTTCTCACATTTCTGAAGCTGGGAAGTCCAAGGTCAAGGTGCCAGCAGACTCAGTGTCTGGTGAGGCCCTGCTTCCTCATAGATGAATGGCCATATTCTCACTGTATCAGCACATGGTGAAAGGGGTGAGGGTCTTTCTGGGGTCTCTTTCATAAGGGCACTAATTCCACTCTAATTACCTCCTAAAGGCCCCACTTCCTAATACCATCACCTTGGGGGTTAGAATTTCAGCATATGAATTTGGGACACCCTGCATCTCCTGGGGTGAGGCAAACCTGACAGTGCAAGGGCTGGGGTAGGACCTCGTGCTTTGAGGAACCCACAGGGCTTAGTGTTCAGAACTTCGGTTTCAGAGAAAGATGGATGACAGTTCAAATTCTGTTACCAACTTAGGGTTTAGAGCTGGAGCTCTGAGATCAAACCCAGTAAACATTTATTGACAGCCTCACACCTGCTGGGCACACTTTCAGACTCTAGGGATATAATAGGGAAAATCAGCAGACAAGGGTTGCTGCTTTCATGGATACAGACAATAAACGTAATAAAGATACAGCATATTTCAAAATGAGATGTTGATGGGGAAAAGTAGAGCAGGCTAAGGGGAAATTGAGATTGCAGACAGCAGGGCAGGGATGACCAAGGGAGAGCTCATTGAGTAGGTGAGACTTGAAAGAAGACTGGAAGGAGGCAAAGAAGTCATCCAAGGAAGATATCTGGGCCAAAAGGAACAGCTAGACAAAAAGTTCTAGAGATAGAAAACAATAAAGTAAATCAATAAAACCGAAAGTTGGTTCTTTGTTAAGATCAACAAAGTTGGCAAACCTTTTACTAGACTGGCCAAAAAAAAAAAGAAAGAAGACACAAATACTAAAACCAGGAATAAAAGAGGAGATATCATTACCAACCTTACAGAAATAAAAAGAATAACAAAGGAATACTCTGAAAACTATACATCAACAAATTAGATAATTTTGATGAAATGAACAAATTTCTAGAAAGATGCAAACTACTGAAACTGACTCAAAAGGAAAAACGTAAATAATCTGAATAGACCTATAGCAAGCAAAGAGAATGATTTAGAAACTATAAAACTTACTACAACAACCACAGCAACAACAAAGCTCAGACCCATGTGGCTTCACTGGTGAGTTCTACAAAATATCTAAAGAATTCATATCAATTCTATGCAATCTGTTCCAAAAATAAAAGATGAGGGAACACTTCCTATATCATTCTATGAAGTTCCTGATGTCAATCCAGGCAAAAACATCACAGGAAAAGAAAACAAATAACCCTTAAGAATATAGACGTTAAAGTCCTGAACAAAATGCTAGCAAACCAAAATTGTCAACACTTAAAAAGAACTACTTATAACCAAGTGTGATTTATCCCAGAAATACAAGGTTGGTTTACCATTTGAATCAATGTACCAAAAGAATAAAGGATAAAAAACAACATGATCATTTCAATAAATGTAGAAGCATTTGACAAAATCCACACCCTTCCATGATAAAACACTCAACAAACTAGGAATAGAAGTGAACTTCATCAATCTACAAAGCACGTTTAATTAAAAAAAACACAGTCACTGTCATAACTGAGTGGAAATGGACTGAATTCTTCCCCCCCTATTAACGAGAACAAATTGAGCATCCTGCTTCCACCGCTTCACAATTCTGTTCAGTATTGCACTGGAGGTTCTAGCCATGACAATAAGGCAGTAAAATGAAATAAAAGAAATCCAGGTTGGAATGAAAGATGTAAAACTATACTTGCAGATGATACGATCTTGTGTAGAAAGTCCCAGCAAATCCACTAAAAATTATAAGAACTAGTAAACAAGTTCAGCAATGTGGCAGGATACAAGATCAATAAACAAAAATAAATTGTGTGTCTACATATTAGCAACAAATCTGAAAATAAAACTAAGAAAATGATCTAATAACAGTGAAAAGAATAAAATATCTAGGAATAAATTTAACAAAGAAGTGGAAGACTTTCTACAGTGAAAATGACAAAACATTATGAAAAGAAATTAAAAATCTAAATAAATGGTAAAACACTTAATGTTTATGGACCAGAAAACTTAACATTGTTAAGTTGGCCATGTTTCCCAAGTTGATTTACAGATTCAGTGCAATCCTTATCAAAATAGCAGCAGCCATTTTTCTGCAGAAATTAACAAGGTGATCCTAAAATTTATATAGAAATGCAAGAGATCCAGAATAACTAAACACTTTTTCAAAACCTACCACTAAGCCACAGTAATCAAGACTGTATGGCACTGACGTAAAGATCTATAAGTATCAATCACTGGGATATAACTGAGAGTCTGGAAATAAATCCTCAATCTATGGTCAACTGACTTTTTTTTTTTCACCAGACAATTGACTTTCAACAAAGGTGTCAAAACAATTCAATGGGGAAAGAATAGTCTTTTTCACAAATGGTGCTACAACACTGAGTATCCACATGCAAAAGAACGAATTTGGGCCCCTACCTCACACACAAAAATCGACTCAAAAGGAATTGTATACCTAAATGTAAGAGCTAAACTGTAAAACTCTTAAACGTAAAAACAGGAATAAATCTTTGTGTCCCCGGGTTAGACAGTGGCTTCTTAGATAATGACATCAAATTGACAAAAGACAAGTGACCTAAGAAACATAGATAAATTGGACTTCTTCAAAATTTAAATATTTGTGTTTAAAAATATACGATCAACAAAGAGAAAAAGAAAAACCACAAAATGGGAGAAAATAATGTAAAATTGTCTATCTGACAAGGGACTTATATCCAGAATATTTACAGTATTCTCACAACTCAACAATAAAAAGACCACCCAATCAAAGAAATAAAATAAATAAGGCCAAAGATTTAGACATTTCTCCATACAACACATACAAATGTCAAATAAGCATGTGAAGAAATGCTCCACATCATTAGTCATTAGAGAAGTGCAAATAAACATCACAATGAGATATGACTTTACACCCACTAGGATGGCTAAAATCAAAAAGACAGGAAAAAATAAGTGTTCACAAGGACATAGAGGAATCAGAACCTTTACGCATTGCTGGTGGGAATATCGAACAGGGAGGCTGGTGGAGCAGCCACTGTGGCACACAGATTAGCAGTTCCTCACCATGCTAAACATAGAGTTACTCACTGATTTCACTCCTAGCTCTATACCCAAGAGAAATGAAAACATATGTCTGCACAAAGACTTGTATGCATATCTTCATAGCAGCATTATTTATGGTGGAATATGAAAACAGCCAAAATGTGGAAATAACTTAAATGTCCATCAACTGATGAAAGGTATAAGCACACAATGGAATATTATTTGGCAATAAAAAAGAATGAACCACCCCCAGCACAGCTCACGGAGGACCCAAGTCCTTTTGATTGAGTCCCAGCCCATGGATGACGTGAGGCTGGTAGTGGCCGCCATCACACTGGTCTCTACACTGTTGCTTTACACCAACACATGTCCATATCTTGAATTAATGTGTTTATTTTATACCAAAACTGGGTGATGCCAGCAGAGTAAGGCTATTTCCTCTTGACACACAAAGTAGCAATCTTCAGGGAGAATTGTCTTAATGAAGCTCACAGAGGCAGTGAGTAGAGGAGGCAGCACCAAAGCCCATGTCTCATGAGCCTAGAGCCAGCTGATGGGAATTCCCTGCATTCGGACAGCCCTAAATGCCACCTCTTCAGACTTTTCAAGAGGAAGTACTGCATGGTTTGCTTGCCTGCACTGTGATTTGTAAGGCACCAAAAGACACCCAATCCAACACGTCCCCAATCTTCCCAGAACTTTCAGCTCCTCAAGTACCTGCAGAAGGACAGCAAATCACAAGAGGTACAATGGAGATGTTTTAAATCTGAGCAGTGCTTGTCCTGGCTCTGTCACTAAATGACCCTGCAATCTTGGAAAAGTCACCTCTGGACTCTAAAGCACTCCAGCTCTAATATTCAAAGACTGGGCTTCATAACTAAATATAAATTAGACCGTGTCATCCAGATGGTTGCCCTACTCTTTAAGGTCCTGAATTATTTGGTCTGTGCTACTCTCAGCCTCACCTTGACTTCTTTCTCTAGGATCTTCTCTGTTCCTTAAACCCACCAGACTAGATCCTCACCTCAGCGCCTTTACGTTCACAGTTCTCCCTGCCTGCACTTGCCTACCCCAGATGTTCTTGTCAGTCAGGTCTCCACTCAAATGTCTCCTCCTCCAAGCTGATTCCCTGATCACCCAAACAAAACACACACCATCATATTATTCTTACAACTTAGTCTCTTATATTCATATTTATTTGTTTTCTTGTTTCCCATCAACCTCTTCCACTAAAACACAGGTTCCTGATAGCATGCATGTTCTTAGAACAGTGTCTGGCACCTACAGGTTTTCAATAATTATGCGTTGAATGATGAATTTTCTTAAGTAAGTAAGAACCATATTAGCTAAAGAAGGATTCATTTGTCTGATGAATTTATGGACACTTAGCAGGGAGTTGAGTCCTGAGGCCACAGGCTGTATAAAATGTGATCAGGTAGAAGGCAGGAAGGTTACCCCAGTGCCCTGTTTCCAGGAAGCTGTAGGAAAAAAGTTGTTACAACAGTGAAGAGATTCTAAGAACCAACCTAGCCTCTGTCTCTTACCCCTGCAACACACACATGCGCATGCACACACACACACACACACACACATTTTCACACTCACTCCAAACTCTCACACACTCTCCAAACTCTCCCTCTCAAGAAAAACAGCTTAGCAGTTGAGTCGCACAAATCACACCTTAAAGATTCCAGACAGGGGTAAGGATCATTGGCTATAATTACCATGTAGGAGCTTCCATACGGCCTCCTGCTGAGAGTAGGCAAGCAAGACAACTCAGAACAGACGGCTTATTAAATTATCCAGTACATCAAGTCAGTGAACACTTCCAAATGGCTTTATTTCTTTTCCATCTTTTTTTTTCTATCCATGAGGTCTCAGGGTTTGCTTTCCTCTCTCCACTGTTTAGGATTCCCCTTAAGTGTTTGGATCATTGCATTCCTTCTGCAGCTGCTGTCTTTTATCATCCACCTTCCTGAAGGGTTCTTGCAGTGTGGGGGTTAGAGTAAGAGTCATGTTGCAGACTGAGCCCAGCTTTTCAAGTTAGAAGACCCACATTTGAGTCTTGGTTCTCCTGCGTGGTTCTGGGCAAGCTTCGAACTCTCTGAGCTGTGGTTTCCTGAGAGATAAAATAAGAGTAATAGCACAACTACCTTGCCACTCAGATTGGGGCAAAGATTAGAAAGGATGATGTATATCAGCCTGCTTTCCAAACTGCCAAAAGAGGAAACTCTGGTGAGCTGTCAGGACTGTGTCAGCTGGATCCTTGCCCTTTCCCTAAGACATAAAGTCATTTGACAAGGGCTGGGATGATGTCCTCTGACTCCAGAGAGCTCTACAAAAGAGCTCTTCATTTTTATTAGCATATTGAAAATGTAAACAGATTGGTGAAAAATGCATCCATCTACCCAGTGCATGCCAGTTTTTGTGACAATGGCGAGGGAGGAGGAGGCCGGCAAGGGCCTTTTCCATGTCAGGGCACCCTGGCAACCACTGCCTCTTTATGCTGCTTCTTGCCTCATTCTCTTTCTATACAATTGTCCCTTTGCATGGGCTGAGCTAAGAGTAGCCACTCCCATACCACAGGATTCTGCTTTCCTGGCCATAGCTAACAGAGACAGGATAAGACATTGAGAACTGGACACTTGGAATGGAAAGACTCTGATCCCAGTGGTCCCTGGAACCAAGCCCTAGTAATGGCAGTGCTATGGTAAGAAAGCCCACACACACTGCCCAGACCCCTCGAGCCAGACTGCCTCCTGTCTTCCTTAATATTTCAGTATCTTTCCATTAAGTTCCCTTTGTGAATTAAGATAGCCAAAGTCAAGTCCTGTTGCTGGTAATCAAAATAACCCCTGCTAATGGAGGGGTAGAGACTTGTAGAGCTCTGAGGGACCTGAAATGTCATCTGCTGTGTTGTGGAGTCTGACTGAGCATGGCAAGAGCCCTGTCTGCTCTACAGGGACCCTCCACACCCTCAGACTGGCCCATTTCTCTAGACTCACGCATGCCCTTCTCCCATTCCCCTATGCTCCAAAATGGACTCAGCTCTGAAGATGCCATACAAGCCCCACCTCCTCCATGTGAATGGCCTCTAAAAAATTGTGCCATAAATATTTAAAATCTTTCCTCTCTACTCCACTCCTTGACATTTTCTCCACCTTTCCCTAGTTATAACACAAGGGTATTCTATTTTCTGTATGAATTGTGGCAAATTCCAACTAAAGTGGCATCACGATAGTTAACATTTCTGTGCTAACACTTAGAAGCCAGGCTTACTAATATATGTTAAATCCTTCATGAATTTTGACTTGTTTAATTTAATCTTCTCAAAAAATTCATTGAGATGTCATTATTATTCCCATTTTCATAGGTGAAGAAGTCAAAGTTTCAAAAGGTTCTAAATAAAGAGCCTTCCATGTACATTATCCCATTTATGAGTCAAAACAACTGCATGAAATGGACTTGATTATTCTCATTTCACAGATAAAGGACTTGCGATTTCGGTTATGTAACTTAATAAAAACAAAACAAAATGAAACAGAAAAAACAAAAAAACACAAGTAGCAAGAGGTAGCACCAGAATTCAAACCTCGGTCTGTCCTATTCTAAATCACATGTTCTATCCACAGACCCAGATCGATAAATGTTGTTTCTTTTCTCTGTGACTGTAAGCATACAATGTATTTTTTAGAAAAACAAAACCCCCCAAAAAATCAAATTAAAAAAAAAAAACCCAAGCAGCAAAACAGGACAGTGTCTTTCATGTAGTTTTAAAAAATAAGTACTACATTCTGTTCTTGCCCTAAGTAGGACTAAATCTCTCTGACAGTGTCAGATGTGTAACTAATAACACAATTACATTATGTAGTCATGCTAGTAATAAAATCCTTGGAATGCGTTCAGCAAATAATGGCTTGCTTCAAAATTATTTACTAAATTAAGCAATTCTTTACTCAACATTGTTTTTAATAATTCAAGTACAGGATGTTTGATTATGAACATTTCCCAAAAACAAGTTTAAAAAAAAGTTTCATTCTTATTAGTATGAACATGGTTGCTCCACTAAGGTATTTTTTAAAAATATTGAATATTCCTGCTTTGCCAGAGAGTGAAGTGTTTTTCGCCCTTTCCATGACTCTTTCAGCTGGGGTGCCTTTCCCTCCTGCCCCCAGAACTGGCAGAGCAGAAGAGAAAAGACCACAATTTATTTACTTCCCTCAGCAGGTTACCACAGATGTTTGCAAATCCTTGGGAGAGAGGGAAAAAACCATGCCACGATAAAAGTTTTTACAGTTTTCCGAGGATAGCCACAATGTCTGCCATCCTACATGCTCTACTGCGATGTGACCTTGCCCGCCTCCTCATCAAGAAGGGGAGTCCACTTGATCTCCTTGAACCTTTCTGGGCCTGTGACGACATGGACCAGTAGAATACAGCAGAGGAGAATCTGTGTACATTCTGAGCTCCACCTCAGCTGGCTTGGTAGGCTCTGCTTCCTTCCTCTTGGGACACTCACTCTTGAGATGCTTCCTCTGCAAACCCAGCCACCATGCCGTGAGACGCCACATGGAGAGACCGGTTCAGCCACTCCAGTTGACCACCAGCCCCAACTGCCAACCATGGGAGGCAGCCATCTTGGATACTCAGTCCTGTCGCATCTTGAGGTGACTGCAGCCCCAGCCACTATCTAACTGCAACCACATGAACGATCCCAAGCAAGAACCACCCAGCTGAGCCCACTCAACCCACAGAAATATGGGAGATGATAAGTTGTTGTTTTAACCCACTGAGCTTTGGGGAGGTTTGTTATGCAGCAATAGGTCACCAAGCATCCCTCTTCCAATTAGTCATATATGTGAACCAAGACCAGACCTGGCTACTAAGTGAGTGACTGTGTCTTTATAAAGGAACAATTAGAAGTTTCCTGCTCTTCTTTGGGCCTCCATTTTTCCCAATGTGAAACACAGAGGTAAGGCTAGATCAGGTCATCATGGTAGTCACTTTTTAGAAAAAAATATTTCTAAAAACCTGATGGTAGCTGCACATTCACATGTGATGAAGTCACACTGACTAACTGAAAACCAAGTTCTTTTGTTTTTGGCTGGAATTATATCAACTCAGTGTATTAACACTGTTCACTTCTGCTAGTCAAAAGCTGGTTAGCAGTCCCATATGGCTTCGATAGCTAAAAATGAAATAAGGAATTGTTCAGCATAGAAAAAAAAATATTTTAAAACATAAGCTTGCTGGCTGAGAACGGAGTCCTCAAGTATGAAAAAGGTGGCAATGACTGGGAAATACGACCTATAATAACGCTAATAGCAATCACATATCAGCCACTTACCATGGACCAGGCCACACACTGTGCTGAGTGTGCTACAAGTATCAGCACATCTGATCCTTCAAATAAACCATGAGGTCAATGCTATTACCATCCTCATTTGACAGAGGAATAAACTGAAGCCCAGAGAAGCTAACTAACTTTCTATAAAGCCACACAAGTAATAAATGGCAGAGCCAGTATTCAAACCCATCAGATTTCAGTCTACATAACACTGGCTCCCAAAAAATCTATATTTATATCTAACTCAAATTAAATGTCTCCAAAGATTGTTCATTTCACCTCTCCCCCTCTTAGGCAATCTGTGTCAGGAAGACTATTGGTTGGTGTTTGAATTGGAGTACAGGTCTTTGTCATTTCATGAAGAAGTGGGACTGGGTGTTTCGTGGGACTGATCAATATCACTCAGGAACGAGCTCTCATGCACTGCTTTAGGGGTCATGAATGGGCACCAACTCCTTGGAGACCTGTCTCAGCATTTAATATTGAAGATATGAATACACTGTGTCCAACAATCTCATTACTAGGTATGTGCTCCAGAAAAGCACATGCACATATAACAAGGAGGTTCTTACATGGAAGTTTATCACAGCGTGGGTTGTAGAAAAAACTCAGAAGCAACCTAAACATCCATCAACAAGAGAATGAAAAGTGGCTGTACATTATTATCATTCAAGGAATTACCATGCAGCATTTTGAAATGAATCAACTAGAACTATATGATTCAACATGGATAAATGTCAAAAATAATATTAAAGGAAAAAATTGCAGAAAGATGTATATAATATTATTCCATTTCTACTAAATTATACAATATGTAAAAATGTTACATACTGCTTATGCATACGTATATATGAAGGAAATATAAAAGCATTATGGGAATGTCAAGCACTTAAGTCATGATCATGGTTAGCTCTGGGAAGGGAGGAAAATGGGGAAAGGCCACAGAAGAGACTTATATTTTATCTGTAATATTTTATTTCCCAAACTTGGTGGATTTACATAGGCATTCATTATATTGTCAATTCATTTTGGATACTTGAAAGATTTCATGATTTTTTAAAATTGTTCAGAGACCCAACTTTCACATCATACCCAGCCTTTTGACCTTGAGAATCCTCTGCTCGGCCGTTTCTCGCCTCCTTTCATCTACTCTCCACAGCTTCCCATTCCCCAACCCCCTAATCTGGGTCCCATGCTTTCTTTCAATCAAAAGATGTCATTTACTTAGAGTTTAAAATGCAAACAACCCTGGAATGCCTTGCATTTTAAAAGAAGACTCAAGTAGAAAGGACTTTCAGGACCTAAAGAGTGACATTATAAAGGTGGAATGATTCTCATGGGACCTGCTAGCCTTCTGCTCAAATCACACTCATTCCTTCTACAAATATTTATTGAGTAGCAACTAAGTGCCAGGGACTCAGAGGTTGTCACATTACACACTTCCAAGGGGAGGTGACACCCCCTACAGCTGTATTCTGCAGGCTCCGGTCCCCAGGTTCTGAGGGATAGAGCAGTGACAAGGCATAAAAGGGCCACACTCTGTTCACATAGGTGGCTTCTCCAAATGGGAAAAAAGAATACTCAGTAATGAATGAGCCCTGTCATCCAACTGCCTCTTTTACCAAATGGGGAAACAGATGCCCAGAGAGGACGCCAGAGTTGCCTAAATCACAGAGCAGGGCAGAGATGAAGACTCCAGACCAGTGCTCATTTCTCTGCCCTACACTGCCTCTTTCTACACTCCGTAAGGCTGTCCCTGAGCAGGGTAGATGGACGGAGTAAATGGATGAGAAGAAAATAAGAATTATCTATGCTCTTCTCCTTGAAATGGTGCCACTTCTCTTCCCAGCTTTTCCATTCACTGCTCTCCTGTCTTTCGAGCAGCCATGATAAAAGGCTGCAATTGATTCCAGTGCTTTCACACCCTGCTGCGGATCTGGTGTTACTGTCAATCACACACTTGACAAAGCACACAGCAGTCCCCATTGCAGCAGGTCTGGGCCAGCTGAACAGCTCTTCCAGAAGCTGGCTGTGGAGATGGACAGTCATGAGGAAAAGGGGAGAAAAATCCCAGCTGAGAGCCAAGAGGCTGCTGCATCTTCACTCCAGCTCTGCCACTCCCATGCTGGGTGAGCCTGGGCAAGTCTTTCCCCTCTCTGGGCCTCCACTTGATCACCAAGTTTTAAGATACCAGCATCCTAGCTTTTATCAATGGTAACTATCAGCAATGGTTTACAACCCTGAGCTGTACATAATACAGCCTGATACTTACTAGATGATATGCCTAAACACAGGCCCTGGAAAGCAGCAGAATGGGTCACAGCTATCTGATTTGTGATGTCCTCCATCCATTTCCTGTTGTTCTGAGATATGTTTTGCTTTCCCCTCTGAAAACCACACTCTGCACCACTCTAAGACGATAGGCTTTGGAGAGAGTTTCACTCCTCACTTCAGGTATAGATCATAGAACCCAGACCTAACCCAGACCATCCTATTCCCCCCTGACATAATGATTGGTTCAGGGATGGACACATGTCCCAAGAAGAGCCAACAAAAGAAATTGCCTTTTGCAGGAAATGCTGGAGTGGAGGGAAATGCTCTTCCCTGCTGGGTATGAAGCTGAGGAGATGGTAGGTCTTGAGATTCTGCTCTCTTCTTGGAGCCTGAAGGCAAACTTAAGCAGCAGAAACAAAGTGGTTTCCAAAGGCATCCTTTCAATCCCAACATCAAAATGTCCTTGAAACCAACCATGAACTTTAAATGTCCTGAACCATTAAAATTTCTTTTTTACTTCTTTGTGATGGGTTTTCTACAACTTACAATTGAAAGAAGCCTGAGTAACCCACTGTCCCACATGGGAAGGTCAACAGGCCTATCCTTGAATGCCTTTAGTGATGGGGACCGCTCTGCCACTTAGTGTTTCTTCCAATCTCATTTTGTCCTTGCCTCTCTGAGCCAGTCCAAGGGAGACATCCAGGGGTGGCTGAGAGAAGAGAGAGGAAATGACAGATGTGAAGAGTTCGACCACGCACAGCTGCAGGGCTGGCTGCCCTTTGTGGGAAGTGTTAAATCACTCCGGTCTTCCAGGTTGTTTAATATCATATATTGATTTGCTTTTGTTTCCCTGAAGGGAAGAAGGATTTGACTAACAGCCAGTGTTCCCATGAGAGTAAGTGCCAAAAGGGTTTTACTCAACACAGAAGAATGGAAAGCCAGAGAAGAAAAGAAAAAGGGAAGAAAGATGGGTTGTGAAATTGGAAAATAACACGTACTTCACTGGGGCTGATATGTCCCTGAACAAGTAGATGAAGGAGGTGAAATTTATCTTGGGCATCTTGCCACTTGCTCTAATAAACATCTGCAACCTCTTTTCTATTTCACTGCCCCTCTCCCCAAGGGGGTGCCATCTTGATACATCCAGAAAACGAAGGTAATTAGAGTTTTTCTTAGGTACTTTTCACACATTCAGCACTTGGCCTCTCACCTAACAAGTATTGGTTAGGTGTCTGCCATATGCCAGGGTAATCTTTTTTCTCATGTTGTTATTCCTTTTAGGACACAATCTGAATTTATAATTAAATTTGTAATTGTAATTTAAAATGTTAATTTTTTTTTTATTTCTGTGAGCATGCTGTCACTAGTCCTCCCAGCGTCCCCATGTGGTGAGCACAGTAGAGACTGTTCTGCTGGACACTGAAGGAGAACCAGGATGCCCACTATACCTCCACACCTTGCCCAGTGCCCAGCATAGATCGGGGCCTAGTCAACAGTTCCTACATGAATTACATGAATGTTCTTTTCACAGTGTAGGGAACAGAGACTCAAAGAGGAGAAGCAAGCCACCCAAGTGAAAGCCAGATGGATCAGAATGCTGGTTTTTAACAATTCCTTAACCTAGTACCTCTCCCCCAACCCCATCCCACACAGGCAGCACTCATTCCCATCTAGCCTGCCTGGCTGAAGTTCCACACAGAGTTACACGCATTGCCACCCAGCCCAGTCTCCCATCCTCTCTCTCTGTTCCAACCCAGCTGCAGAAGAAGCAACATGCCCAACAGAAGACACACACCAGCATTTTCTGCCAACCTACATCCCATGAACACCATGCCAAAAGAATTTCCTTTTGACCCACTCCGACCTAATTTTTCTGGGTGCTGTCAATGTCATCATTGCCATGGTTGCCAATGTTTATTGAAGGCTTACCATGTATCAGGCACTGTCCCAAGCCATCTTACATGTACTGCTTCATTGAACTCACCACCAACCTTATGAGGCTATATTATTATTATTGTTTGCCAGTGAGAGAATTTAGACTCAAAGACACATGCAAGGTCATGGAGCTACTAATTAGCAGAGTCTAGATCAAATTCCAGTCTCTCTGAGCCTCCCTCTCTCCTCCTCCAATCTCCAACCAGGGACTGAACTAACCACCAAGCAGTAGGGGGGGAAAAAGACATCTCGTTTACAAATGCAAGCAGCCTTAATTTCTCACCTGCTTCTTTTCTTTTTCTCTGTAACAAACTTGCTGTGTGTCCTTGGACAAGTCACTTAGCCTTTCTGAGCTTTGGCCTCCTCATCTATAAAAACAAGGAGTTGAACTAGAGCTAGCTGGCCTCACAGTGTCCTATTTTCAGATTCCTTCTTTCCTTTGCTGCCCAAAGCACACTCATCAAATGCCACCATCCACATTTTAGGAATGAAGAATAGTGTGGTAAAAATGAAAAATACCTAATGTTCTCCTTCTTGGAAGTGCTTAAATGAAATTCATCAAGGATTTTGGTGTAGAAAATCACAGAACCTAGAGAGACAAGAAAACATTCTAATTACAAATTAATCATAAAAATCTAATAGCTATCACTTATTGAGGGCTTATCGTGTGTCAGGCATTTTGCTGACTATTCCATGTACTGTTCCATTGACTCCTCAAACAATCTTGTAAGGTCAATGCTCACATCATCCACGTTGTACAGAGGAAGAAACTGAGGCACAGAGTGCTTAAGCAACCTACTTGAGGTCACACAGCTAGTTGGGCTTGGAACTCAACTGGGCTCTACTCCAAAGCCTCACTCAGAGATCTTGCACAAGCATCCAACCCAGAGCAGAAATTGTCTCTGAAAATCCCAATTAACAGGCTCTGCCTGAAAACCTACAATTGTGGAGAATTTCTAAAATATTCAGGATTTTAAAAATGGAAATCATAGGCGAACAAAACCTATAACCTTGGTACCAATTGAAGGGAGAAGAGAGGTGCAGATAGACGCCTCTCTCTGAAGTGGTCCACCAAACACAGAAGGAGCCCTGCCTTCCTCTCAGTGTTGTCTCTTCTTGCAGCAAAAGGGTGCTAAAAAGTGAAAAACATTGTTTTGAATGCACCGATCTGTCTCTTGTGCAATGTCAACCTTCCCAGAGTCTTCTACCTCCCCTGGCTTGGCACTTCATTGCATGCTGACTCTTGTAGAATAGTAGTTTTACCCTCTACTCTAAAGAATGCTTGGTTCTAATTCTAGCTCAGCCATGTGATCTTTGGCTAGTCACATTCACTCTATGAACCTCAGTTCTTCATCTATAACAAAGTGGTTGGATAAAGAATGGAAAGTCAGTTTTATCTTATTAGTCTTCTCCATTCATTTGGTAGTGACTGTCCAAAAGTGCCTGGAAGTGCAACGCTGAGAAGGATTATGGGGCCAACTCTGAACTCAGCGTGGAAGTCTGTCAAGATTGCTTGGTGATGTCTGCCATGGGCGTAAGAAGGACGAGAAGCATCCCTGTGCTATGTCACTGTCATCCACGGACTAGATGATATCGGAAGCGCTTCAGCTCTGCCAGTAAATAATTACTCTCTGTATCCACAATGTCAGATGCATGCTCAGTCAAACTCTCTCAAACTTTTCTAACAAAATATCCCAAGTGGTAGAAGTGAATTAACACATACTACTAGGAGACAAATAGAATAAAAACATAGGGAAAAGTCTAATGAAGAAGTCACTGGTTCTAGACTTCCCACATCAGCCCCTGTGAAATCGGCAGCACTGTATTTTCCTTTTTTGGTTGCCTTTGAGATTGCCTGTTTTTTTGTTTTGCCTGTTGTATTTTTACATTAAACCCCCTTAGCTGAGCTAAACTGAGTACATCGCTGTTGCTTGCAACCAAATTAACTCCACTTACTAAGCACTTACAAGTACCAGGCATTTTGCTAAGGGCTAGACTTAACTTTCATTTAGTCTCCATTATAACCCTATGAAGTAGGTATTATTACTCCCATTGCACATATGGTGAAATTGAAATTCAGAGAGATTAAGTCACTTGCTCAAGCTCATTAGCACCAGAACCAGGATTTGATTCAGTTTTGCCTAACCACAAGCCCTGTGTTTCTAACCTTTACATTTGCAAAGAGCTTCCAAAGTATATCCCTGTCCGATTAATCTTTAAAGAAGGAGGGGGTGCCAAAATTAACTGGTACTACAGGACATGGCATGTTTTATTCTACGACCTGAAATGCCTCTTGGGCACAGCACCATATACCCATGAGAATACTCATGTGCCACTTTGAGAAACAGAAAATGAAATAAGTAAATCAAAATTCATTCATGAAGGGTCATTCTGACATCTTTTCAGAGAGCATCTGGTATGATTTCTGAAATTGCCAGCTCCTCTAGGCTGGTGACCTCAAGCACCACAAAATCTCAGCAGCCTACTGCTGGCTCTGGCGACTTGACTGCACTCGCTGCAAAATTAACCTCCCAGCTTCAAGTCCTCTGTTTCTGCCCTCTTTCTCAGGAAGTCTCTCACCTTCCGGCAGCCAAAAATATTTCATATACTTATTCGGGGGAGGAGGTATGATTTAGAAGTGTTAATATTTAATTCCTCCTCCCATTTTTTTTTAATCAAGAGTTTGATTATAAGACATCAAGTTGGCCAACCGAGCAATAATCACGTGCCTGAGATTGGAGAAATAGTATGCTATTAACAAGCAGCTTCAAATTAATCTGAGGCTATTTCCAACATGGAAATGTATCTCCTAACACCCTTATCTTTTGGGCTCACGCACCTGGCTGTGGAAGAAATTTACACTTGCAAATTCTAAGCTCTAACGGAGTAATATTTCTGCTTCCACACAGCTTCAAGCTGTTCTTTTAAAAAGAAAGAAAAGGGAAAGACTTTGTTGCATTTGGCATCGAGATTTATTTGTTGCAAAGAAGTGGAATTTGCAGGGATGAAAGAAGAAGGAATATTTAAGGACTGGTATAAAAACTGGAAGAGTTAACAGTTCATGGGACTTCAGGTCAGACATAGCGAGGAGAAAGACTTTTTCATTCCTGCAAATTTAGTTCAAGGTTATTGTTTTTTCAGTAGATCTGAGTTGGGGTTCAACCAAAAAAAGTTGGCTGATTCCTTCCAGGTGCCAGGAAGGAAGCATAATAAGAACTATGGGATCAATTACAGCTGTTTATTAAACTCTTACCATATGCTAGACACGTGTTAAACTCTCCACTTTGTATCATTTTGCTTAGCATTAATCCTCTGAACAACTCCCAGATGAAAGTACTATTATTGCCACTATTTTGCAAACAATGACAACAAGACATGGATAGGGTTGGCTCAAAAACTTGCCTGTGTCACTTCAGTAATTAATGACAGAGCCCATTAGACATTCTGAGCCCAGAGGCTGTCCTCTCAGTCACTTTGTAATGCTGCCACTATGGAAGGGTCCCCAGGCCCCAGAAGCTACAGTCCTGACCAGAGAAGTCACTTTCACCAGTACTGAAAGGTAACTGTGGGCTCCAGTGTGAGAATGCTTCTCCGTAGCGTTCTGTATTCCTCCAACTACCCAACAGACTTGGGGTTCTGTACAGCCAAAAGAGACCTGAAAGATAATCTACTTCCTTTCCCCACTTCATTTTACCATGAGGTCAATGAAGCCCAGAAGTCCAAATAGCATGTCCAAGAGCAGTGTCTCCAGGATCTTCCTCTTCTCATGCCCTCATCTCTACTGCTTACTGCAACACCCTTTCCCACCTAGGATCTCCACGCAGAGCACATCTATATTCAATAGTGCTTTTCTTGTATCCACCTCTCTCATTAAAACTCACCTATCAAGCATCCCAACATTGCAAGTATCTGCTAGTTAACCTTTTTATTTTGAAAAAACTGAAAGGATCCTGGAATGTCAGAGGAAAAAAGTCTCAAACACATAATCGTATTCATTTTCCTCATTTTAAAGATGGGAAACAGTGGCCCCCAAAAGAGAAGGGACTTGGTATGGTCCAAGAACATAAATGGGTCTGCAGAATTGTAGTATAGAAAGAAAATAAATCAGAACCTCTTTTTATATTAATTCTTCCATTAAAGTTGAGAAATATACTACTAGATAATACACAGGTTAGCACTGGTTCCCTTAGTCTGTAGTTAGGAGACCATTTATTACTTAAAGTACATGACGGGCCCTGAAAGAGGAATGGAGTTACTCAGCTCAGAGGCAAAAGTGGGCCCTCTCGTTTGCTTGGTTTTAGAGTATTAAAACATATTGAGGGCCAGCCCCGTGGCTCACTCGGGAGAGTGCGGCGCTGGTAGGGCCGAGGCCGCATGTTCAGATCCTGTATAGGGATGGCCGGTGCGCTCACTGGCTGAGCATGGTGCAGGCAACACCAAGCCAAGGGTTGCAATCCCCTTACTGGTCAAAAAATAAATAAATAAAATAAAATAAACATATTGAAATTTATTTGTCCCAGGATTTTATTAAGGTTGTTAATTTATTGAAAATATGACAACTACATAATGAAATGTTTATAATACTCTGTAATGAGGTAGGAAGTAATCGTGAAAATCTTTTGTGCCACACTGAGATTAGCTGATTATTTTATGGGAAAATACTAAAGAGTTGTGGAAAATAAAGTTAAGCTACTCACTTTTTTAACAAAAAATCAGGATCTTTAAAATCTAGTATTCTGGGTGATGACAAGTAGCTGTCAATACTACCAAACAGATATTTTCAACAATAACCAAAAGAAAAAAACCATCTGCCCTTTAAGGCAAAAGTGAAATTTGAAAAATGTGTTTAAAAAATAATTAGCCACTTTTCAAAAAAAAAAAAAAAAAAGCTCATGCTAAAGAGAGCATTTTAAAAACAGAGGTTGGAAATGTTTTCCCATCGTATGTTACCTAAATTGTGTCCTGAATAAAAAAACCCCACTTCCTAACCTGTATGAAAAATCATCCAAATGAAGAATTTCAGTGGTCATAACCCAGTTTTAAGTATAAACCAGCAACTAATTGGTATCCAATGAGGTAGAAATTTACCAGCTAAACCTAGAAACTTTACATATAGTGGCAAAGGGAATTTTAAAATGAACATCATGATTTACAAAGTACATCCAATTATACCCTTCTTCTAATTGGATCAACATATCTCTGTGCAGTTACTCTTTGATTTTGATAGTCATTAAAAAGCAAGTATCAAAACAAACTGAACTTGAACAAGAATTCAAAAATATCAAAGTCTTAAACCAAGATTTAAAAACATAGTGAAGCATAGCTCAACCACATTGATCTCCCTAAAATATTATTAATGTATAACTATTTCACATGCTATATGAATACTAATTCTTAACTGAGAGCAAAAAATCCTTTATTTTTAAATGTTTTATTTCAGCTCTCATTCTTTTAAATTTGCTATTTGCTGTATGTTTTATAATGTACCAAATATCTAGTACAATAGAACTTGAATGTAATTTTAAGACAAATGTGCATATATCTGAGACATGTGTTGGACAATATTTTACTGAAAGAGGAGCTGGTCCAGAAAGCTTGGTGGCCTCTGGTCTGATGGCTCACAGCTGGGGGGATTGGAAACCCCGGGTCCAGAAGCACTCCTGGCCTCCAGTCATCTTTGCCAGAGTCAGAACAACAGCATCAGATGCCAAGTTCCTGCCATGGCAGTGAGCAGATAAGAACAACTAAGCCATTTGAGTTCCCTGAATGGAGGGAAAACCCCAAGGGTCACCCTTCGGCCCTATCTCAAGCCTAACAGGTTACAAGCTCTTTAAAAATCTTCACTCTGTTTGAAATTTTGTGCTGAGCTGAAATCCAGCCATGTTAATCCTTTCCTTGTAAATCTTTAAAGTTTTCCCCTTGCCCAAAATTTACAGTCCATGGACCTTTCACCACTTTCCACTGAGTTTCTCTTGCCAATTAAGAAACAAATTTTACAATAGACTTACATTAACGACTGTGGCATGCATCAACCCAGTGGTAGTACTGGTAGCCATTAAGATAATGAGATAGATATATATTGTTAATATGATGTACAACTATGTTTATAATATATTATAAAACAAAAAAGCATGTGCACAAGATATGTACAAAATATATGTGCAGAATAACTTCTCACAACACACACACACACACACACACACACACACACTTCTAACTATAGTCATATTCAAGTAGCAGGATTACGGGTGATTTTTTATTTCTTATTGCTCATCTGTATTTTTTTTCTATTACAAACTTGCACCACTGTGTGAGGGAAGGAGAAGGTTGTTTTTTCTTTTTAATTGAACTGTTCCAAATAGGTATTTCTACTGAATGGCCCCTACTAGGGATTTTTTCTTACAGCAATGAGAATAACAACTGCCCCTTACCATAGGATGGTAGTTTTGTTTCAAAAGCCTTTTTGGTCCATTATCTCCTTCAATTCTGGCAACACAGCAATGTTTCCAAAGCACCATCTGAAATTGTCTCTCCCCTGCTTTAAACCCTTTCTAAGCCTCTTCACTATTATGGAATAACATCCAAAATCATCTGTATGGCATTCAAGCCTTTTGTAACCTGGCTCTATCCTACCACTTTAGCTTCATTTCCTCTGCTTCTCACCTCCATATATACTCCAGCTACCCTGTACCTGAATTCACCAAATACATCCCTGCCTCTTTTTATTCTTTTTTCTCTAGAATGCCCTTTCTGTAGGTTCTGCTTTATAAACTCCTGTTGGTTCTTTAAAATCCAGATCAAATCTTTCTCTGTTAAGAAGTCATTACTGAAGCATTATATTCTCTTTATCCCCACAGCCCTTTCTTTCATTATTCTTTTATGGCATGCATTCCTGATGGAAGAGCAAACCCCTCAAGAGCAAAGGCCCTGTTTATTCAATTCTGGATTAACACCAAAAGCAATTCCTGGCACATAGGTGGTATTCAATAATAACCAGTAGCTGTCTTTAAAAGAAGAGAAAGGTACCTTTGCACAAAACATAGAGAAGAAAAAGTTAGATTAAGATAATATTGTCAAGAGACATGGCCAGACTTGATAAAAGAAACCTCAGTGTGTTTCTACAATAAGAGACAAGACAGACCAAGCAGAAAAATAATATGGCAGCTTCTATGTCTGAGTGAGCCCACCAGTCAGGACTCCTGAAGATCTCAACTTCTCTGATGGTCTCTGCCCTCTGGTGACAAGCCAGGAATGGATCCTTTTCATGTAAGTTTGGGAAGCCAAGAATTGGTGGGAGGTCTCCGTGGTACTGGAGCTGTTAAACCCTCACCCACCCATTTCCCTCACTCATTCGATAAGAGATTACTGATGTCCTTATGCAATGGAATTGTTCTAGGCTCTAGATTAGAAATACAGTGGTCTGCAAGATAGATAATACCTCTGCTGCTCTTTCTAATTTATGTTGTGATTTTAGACAAAGACACTAAACAAAGGAAGAAAAATATATACTAGACCCTGATAAAGACTATGCAGACATGAATAGAATAAGGTGACATGATAGATATAAAGTGGCTACTTTAGACTGGATGGTCAGAAAAGGCCTGTCTGAGAAGTTAAGACGAAGTCTGGAGACAAGAATCTGCCAGCAAAACTAGGAGCATTCCAGACAGATAAAACACCCTAAGGAGAGAAAGAGCTTGGTGTATTCAAAGAACAGAGATAAAACCCGTGTAGTAGCTGCAGTATGGTGAGTGAAGGGAACAAGATCGGTAGAAAAGCAGGAGCAGAATCAAACAGTGCCTATTATGCTAGCGTAAGGAATTTCGATTCCTTCAAGTATATGAGATAATCTTGCTACGGAGGAGTTTCCAGACAGGACCTATGGATGAATGGAGGGCTTTGACCCTCCTCTGGACTGATGCTGAACCTTAATCCTTGAGACTAGCCAACCTTGTAATTTCTCTGTTTCTGGTCTTGATCCCTAAGACCAAACTATCTAAACCTGATTGTGGAGTTTAACAATAAAAACATAGAGAATATGGGGTGAGGAGTACAGAGAGATGAGAAAGTAGATCATTTATAATTCCATAAGAGAGAAACGTAAAACCCAGGAAAACCAATTGAAAGTTGATAATCAGACCACTAGATTGTAAGCTTCATGAAGGCAGGGACTTTGTCTGTCTCATTTATTATTAAATCACCAGTGACCATGATGGTTCCTGACACATATAAGGTGCTCAATATCTGCCTACTGAATCAACAAGTGAAAAAAATGAATGATAGATGTGGTGGCCATGCCAGGATGTCTTGCAAATCTCCAACCAGAGGGAACATAGTTCACCAAGGGAAAATGAGGAAATCCACTGATTTTCCTGTGGCCTTCTGCCAACCAGTGCCTGAATGTGGCAGGGATACCACAGCATGCCCATTCCTGGAGACATGGTACTCCCTGATAGCCTTGCTGAGCTTTCCTTTGACTGCACATAGATATGATGCTTCTACCAAGCCTTCCTTCCCTCTCTTCTTCACTGGGAGTCTGACTTGCACTGCAGTCTGATAGCTCTCCCAAGCCTCTCCTGCCTCTCTTCCCATTTTTCCCCCATTTACTTCCCCAAATAAAATCCCATCTTGGCTTCTGCTTCTTGGAGCACCCAAACTAACACAAAAGTACTTCTACCTGAGCTAGATACTAATGGAATCTCTTGCTCTTGTGGTATTATCTACTGATGTACTTCCTTCCAAGGCAAGAAATAAGCAACCCTGATGCTAAAGGGAAGGATGGGTAAATAACTTCTCCTAAATGGAAGAGAAATTAGGAGGGAGACGTTGAGGGAATATTCCAAAAAAGCTTTCTTTGATTTCCTCCTCTTTCCTACTGTATGAAAGCTACTTCATATTCTCAGTTTAAAACCCCAGTAATTCTATTTTAATGTCCTTAAAAATTAGTTTCTTTATAGCTATAATTTTCACCTTTCAACTCAAGGTCTTTGATCAGGAAGCAATTTCTCATCTAGTCCCTTGAATTGTAATTGGTTGATAAAGAAACCAGTGATTGTGGATTAGAAAATATTTGTGCTGTACTCTAAGACACACAAATCTCTAACACATCCTTGATCAAAATGTATTCTTTCAACATTCATGTAAATTAGGTGGAGCAAGGAATATTATCTTCATTTCACAAGTGAGCACACTGACATTTAAAAACGTAAAGTAGTTTCTTAGTAATTTACCAAATACAGAGTACCCAGACCCAGATCTTGTGACTTGGGGCACACTTCGTCTCCACATCATGCTACCTGTCATAGCTAGGACCATGGAGTAAACACCTTTTTTTTTTTTTTTAACCTTTTCAATATTCATTCTGCTTTCTCCTGATGACAACTCTATTTCTAGATTATGTGTTAATTATGGGACTATTTCCACCACAGCTCCAAAGATGAATATGTGACCCAAGATAGGCTAATCATAGCACTAAACCCCCCATGGATAGACACATAACCTAAGCAGGGCTACTGAGAGCCACCTAAAATCTTTGCTGAATCCATCAAGGAAAGGGTATTGTCAGTGGAATTGCTAAACTGGTAGGCTGTAAACCATAATGCCCCCACATAGAAAGTCTCTGCTCAGCAATGAAACAATGCAGTGAAAATAAAGACTGAGAGATGGAGTTCAACAAGAATGCCCAGTGATTTTATTTGAGCACCTGGATCCAGATATGCCTGAAGCTGTGTATTCTAGACTCTACAGTTGCAAGAAGCAATAAATTCCCTTTAAAGGTTTAGATAGCTTGAGTTGTGTTTCTGTCAATTATCAATTGTGATAGAACCAAAGATACCTCAGAAAGAAAAAAAATTATCTCAGAAATTTTTTTTTATTATTTAGATCTAGACTATCAGGTGCCCTTATGCAAACTAAGGCCCTCACCAATCATTTTTATTTCCCATTTCTACCAATGAGAGAGAATAGAACAGAAATCAAGAAACTTCAAAAGCATTTTTCCTTGAACTTCAAAAAGTCATTTGGATAATTCTTCCTGGACATGTTAATGTCTGCACCAGAAAGAATAAAACACAGTATGTTGAATTTCATGAGCTTTAGATTTGGGGGAGGTGAGGGAGGAGAGGGAGTTAGTCACTGAAGTAAAGAGATGGAAAGTGGGAATAAAGGTGTCTCAGAGGAAAAACTTTAGATCAATGCTGGAAAATGTTAGAATTTACCAGTAAAGTCTCACCCCAGCACTCTCTATCTCCCTTCCTTTGTTTTTCTCCATAGCACTTACCATCTGACACACAATATGTTTATTTGTTTATTTATTGCCTGCCTCCCCTACCATGAACGTGGGCTCCATGTGGGTAGTGGTTATGTCTGTTTTGTTCGTTGCTCTATCCCACCTTCTAGAAAGGTGCTGCCACATAGTAGGTACAAATAAATAATTGTTAAATATTTGTGAGAAAGATATTTGCATTTCAATAACCCTTGTTCTACATTTTGTATTATATAAAAACATTTTAAAAATTATAGCAATACCAACTGATGGTTATGTCGAACTATTTACATACAGTTCTATATTCAAAAACCCAGAAATATGTGCCATAAGATATATCTGCATTTATCATGCAAATTGGGACCATCGTTGGTTAAATTGCAAATTATGACAGCATCAACTTTGCAGCCAAAACTCCGAAGAAGAAGTAAACTGGCTGTAGAGCTGAGCTGTCTAATACATTTACCACTGGCCACATGTGGCTATTGAGCACTTAAAATGTGGCAAGTCTGAATTTACATGTGTTGGAAGTATGAAAAAACACACAGGACTTTAAAGCCTTAATAAAAAAAAAAGTAAAATATCTCATTAACAATTTTTACTTTGATTACATGCTGAAATGATAATATTTTTATATATTGCATTAAATAAAATATATTTTAATTAATTTCTCCCATTTTCTCTTCCTTTCTCTGATGTGGCTACCAGAAAATTGAAATTATGTGGCTTGAATTAGTGGCTCACCTCCTACTTCTGCTGGACAGTTCACTACCGAGTGCTAGCTTTGCAAACTCAAGCCTAGAAAATTGAATGATAGACACTGAAGTCCCTTTCTGGCCTCTGGCTCGATCATTCCAGGAAGCATCAAGAGCCAATATTACAATAAAGACTTTCTCCTGGCTACATTCTTTTTCTCATGAGCCAATTGTTTAAAGTCATCTTGAGGTGATACATTATTTTTTATGCCAAGGATTTCCGGTAGTGGAATTCCTGACAAAGCAAATGCCACGGAGGGTAGCCACAATGGGCCCTGGGTACATAAAATTTCTGACTCATTCATTTTGATGCCAGGGACAGTTTGATATTTCTCTGCTAAAAAAAAAAAAAATCTCCCACATCAAATCAGCAACATTGAAAAAAATTGGCTTCTTTCAATCTTTACTCCCTTGCAACACGCAGTTCATGGTGTTTTCCCTTCTCAGGATTTAAGAAAGAAACTTGACTTGTAGCTTAACTACTTTTGATGTCTATTTATGTGTCTCTCATCACCCAGAGTGGGATTAAATTAGGGTTCACATAGCCTTTCTCTTAAATCTAGCAACAGTCTTGGAGACAAGGCCATCTAATTCTCTGCTTCAGTCCTGGTTCTCAGGAGACAATAGTCAAAATAAAGGAATGGATCCACCTAAGTCCCAGGAATGCTATCTACATTGCTCAGCTGATTTCTCAAAATCAAAAGAAACTCAGAAGAACTGCTCTAATTTCCCACAATTCAAGGTTTAGATGCCCCCATGACCTCTTCTCTGCTTTCCCACGCCAAGTCCACTGGCAGGACTTATTTGTAAAGGGACCGAGAGGCAGGGAGATCAGGATAGCATCATCCTTGAACCAGGCACTTTAGGCTCATCTGAGGTCTTGTTAAAAATGTGAATCACTTGACCCCATCTCATACTCACTGAATCAGAATTCCTTAGGGTAGTCCTCGAAATCTGCATTTCAGCAAGTTTCCCATTTACACACAGCCTACAGTTTGAGAACCTGAGGGAATTGTAAACAAACATATGGAAGAGAAAGTGGAGGGTGAAGTCTAAGGAAGGAGCAGATCAAAAGGTAGGTGTGAGACTTCCCAGAGGGTGATATGGCCATAATGTGTGAGATGGACCCCCATTTGCATACCACTGTGTAAATGATCCCACTTCCAACACTTTTCTTTGGAACACATGACACAGCACACATGAACACATTGTCTCCCAATGTGTCTTCAGACAGCTGGGTGCCACCATTTATGCAAAATAAGTAACAGCAGGACATGCCTACAGAGAGGAGAAAAAAAGAAAAATAATAAAGGGGAAATGATAAGGACCAAGAATGGACGCTTGAGAATAGCAGTCAAGCTTACACTCATAAATACATATGTGTATGTATGTGTGTATACATATGAATCCAAAGAGAGAGGGAAAAAAGAAAATGAAAAAGAAACAAGCTTCAGAGAAGAGGATGGAGACACATGATAAAGAAAAAATTGCTCATCTTACTGGTAAGAAATCGATCTGTATTTGGGGTCCGGGAGAGGAAATAGCAGCTGCAGCTGAGAATTTGGAGTCATGAACAGATTTAATTTTGGAGGCACTGGTGCTTCCGTGGACAGGTTCACTGTGAACCCCGCAAAAATGGCAACTACACCTCTTGCATGGTTGTACCTCTCTGGTTCTGTCTCAGGGGACTTTGGAGACCAATAAGCCCCAAGGTCTGCAGTCCACAAGCTGGAGACCCAGAAGAGCTGGTGGTGTAGTTCCAGTTCAAGTCCAAAGGCCTGAGAACCAGGAGAACCAACAGTGTATTTCCAGTCTGAAGACCAGCCAGCTTGCGACCCAGGAAGAATCAATGTTTCAGTTCAAATCCAAAGGCAAGAAAAGACCAATGTCCCAGCTCAAAGCAGTCAGTCGGGAGGAGCTGCCTCTTACATGCTTCAGGGTCAGCCTTTTGTTCTATATAGACTTTTAACTGATTGGATGAGGCCCAACCACATTAGGCAGAACAATCTGCTTTATTCAGACAAATGTTAATCTCCTCCAGAAACTCCCTCACAAACACAGAATAACGCTTGACCAAATATCTGGGCATCCTATGGCCCAGTCAAGTTGACACATAAAATTAACCATCACAGGGACTCTCTACCAACCTGTTGCAAACATACCTTGTACCAGCCTCTACTGCAGCTCCAGCTAAAGGCCTCAGGATCTAGCTTTGGTACATCAGCCTCATCAATGCCTGCCCAATAGGAGCTGTTTTTTTAAGAGATATAGCATAAAAGTTAAACGAGAGAATTTAAATATCTCACTTACATAACTCAGACCTCAAAAAATAAAAAATGTAAAATAAGGGTAATGCTGCTTCCACACAACCTGCAGTGAGACTTTGCATTTCTACAACTGTTAGAGCATCTGCAATCCATGAACAGATGCCCAACTGGACAGTCTGGAGCCCCAGGCTGAGGGAGCAGTACATGACGGATGAGAGGAGTCCCCGAGACCACTCCAGGTTGGGTCACAGAGTCAGCATACAGTTGTACTCACAGCCAAAATGTATTACAGTGAAAGGGGACAAATCAGAGTCAGCAAAGGAAAAAAGGACATGCAATAAAGTCCAGAGGAAATCAGCAGCAAGCTCCCAAGAGTCTTCTCCCAGTGGAGTCCACATAGAATGTACTTAATTCTTCCAGTATCAAATTGCGACAAAGAATTGGACTTTCTTCTGCCACAATATAAAGAACTTGGAGGTGTGTTGCCCCCAGTGCAGAAGGCTACAGAAGTCAGAGTGGAAGCATATACTTCAATAGTCATTCAATGGTCGCATAAGGAAGGTGACAGAATTTACCAACTTTCAGTGAATGTGATCACACAGCCAGAACATGTGAACAGAGATCACGAGGTTATCACCGAGCACTTCAATGCATCCAGAGGTCCTATCCACACCAGCGACCAGATGCAAATTTCTGAGTGCTCACATGCACTGTCTGCAATGGGTTGAGCAGAACTGAGCCTCTCAGCACAGACAAAGGAGGTAGACAAAGGTTGCAGGGTTGGAGCAATGAGAAGAAACACAACTACTGAACACTTGTAATTGAACGAACTGATCTTCAGAATGTTTCTATTTAATTATTCATTGCACACAAGTTCTAACGATGCTAAGTGAAGTAGAATTTGCTGTTACTAGAGCTTCTTTGGTTGACATCAAATATTCTCTTTCTGTCACTCAGAAAATAAAAATTAAAAACTCATCTGTGATTCAAGGAACATTAGCAGAAATGTTTTTGCTTTGTTTGGTCGTGAGATTAGAACTAAAAATATGTATCACAGGTTAGGAGAAAACTGCCCTTAAATCATCAAGATACAAGGGCATTGTAGAGCAGAGATCTTAGTGGACGGAATCCCTGTGGTAGGCAATTGCTCTTGCCTTAGGACTGGGGTTGTGTATATAAAAAGCTGATTATTTTATTTTAAAATGTGATAGTCTAAAAATTCTTGGCATCATCTGAGAATACCCTCAAGGACAAAGGGAAAATCTAAATGCAAAAATGCCTTGCATGTTGACAACTCTCCATCACAGACTAAAGACTTTTGATATGATTATGCCCCAGTGGTCTTTGCATCTTAGCTAAAGGGGCATCCCCTTTAAACATGCAAATATCTTTTATAATCAGAAAAATCCTTCAGATACCAACCCCAGGGAAAGACTGAAAAGCAAGATGAGCTCATCTCTTAGCCTGAAAGGAAAGGCTTGGAGCCTGGGGAGGGCATAAACAATGTCTTCCAAAGAGCATCTTTCTCCATCTCTCTGATTCTTCTACACTGATGATCATCTATTAGTAATTTATTTTTTTAAAGACCAAGCAGGGACATGGAGAAGGAGACCAGACGCCCCTCCCACTACCAGGCACACCATGCCAGCACCATGGGGCCCACCTGGGGACCCGAAGCATGGAGCCAGGGACCGGACACTCCCCACAACCAGGCACACTGACAGCACCAAGGAGCATGCCAAAAACATCACCTCCGTGTAGATGGCCCACCACAGCCACCACAATATCCATGGCTGCTGCGAAAGCAGATATACACCACAACCACCATGCAGATGGTCCACCAGGCACTGGAGTGCATTGACACAAGGAGAGTCACCAGCAGAGAACAAAGAAAAGAAGAGGATGTCTCTCTCCACAAAGCCCATTTCAAAGTGACAGAAGAAGTATCTGCTCTATGATAATATTGGGGGACCTGATCACACCTCTAAGCACTGGACAGATCATCTAGGCAACCAATCAACAGAGTGACCATTATTCTTTCAGAAGGAGAGAAGAAATCTAGGGTTATCAGAGTGGGGAGGGAGAAGGAGAGGGGGATGGGCAGAGATTGGACAAGGGGCCAAAAGAAGAATTATGATTTGTAATGATATATGTGCTGGTAATATTGATTTGATCAAGATATCTCAATGTTGAACCCAAAAAATATGTATAACCAATTTTAATTCAATAAAATTTTTTTTTTAATGAAAATATAAATAAATAAATAAATAAATAAAAGTAAAAGACCAAACAGTTGAATGTCTGAACTCAAGAAGGGCTACCATCTTTGTTGGGTTAGACAGGACCTATGGAATTGCAAAGAGGAGATGAAATTCCTGCCTCAGTCTGTGAATAATAAAGCAGTCTGTCCAGAGACGTAATCATCCAATAAATAGTCGTGTCCTGCACTCATGGGAAAGATGCTCTAAAAGCTTTCATCATTGCAAGCATCTCGTGACTTCCTATATCCTCCTTAACACTAACAAATGGTAGAAATAGTAATATTTGGTATTTACCTTTGAGGAAAAATATTTTTTTGTTAAAATGCCCTTGGTGATTCCATCTTCCAAAAACCTGAGTGTAAAAACACAAAACAAGGAGGAAGGAAACTAGACTGTGTTCCTGCTGAAAAGTACTGGGTGGGTGCAGAGATGCTGATTAAGTTACCTTCATCCTTCAACTAGGCTGGGGATGACAGTTTTTCCCATCACTCTCTTGGTTCCCAAACTGTATTAGACATCTTCCTGACTGCCTGTAATCTCTCCCCCGCACCAGATTTCTGAGTTGCTTTACAGACAAAATGGAGCAAGCCTGGCACACTCTCACATTTTAGAATGATGATAGCCAGGAATCTGTTAGATTTCTTAGGGAAAATTTTTCAGGATCAGAGTTAAGATACAATATGGGATAGTATAATGGTTATCCCGTTGGGCTCCCCCATACCCCATGGTTCTGTGGATGTACTCCAAAGGAGGCAAAAGGAAAACCAAGATGATAAAGCAGGCCACCATCCCTACTTTGATCAGAGCCACTTCGTCCTTATCTGCATGTGTGTGCATGCATATGTACATGTATGTGTGTGCTAAGGTACTTCAAAAAGTTCACGGAAAAATAGAATTAAAAGATAATATAAATCCTTCTATAAACTTTTTGAAGACCCCTCACATGTATGTGTATGAGTGTGTATATATGTATTCTTCATATGATCAATTTTTAAAAAAGGATTGTGTTGCAAAAAATAATGCAGAAATTTGTAAACCATTCCTGGAGGTGATGAAGTAGTGAATAGGAATCAAAAGATTAATTTCCTATGTGGCCTCAGGCAAGTAACTTCACTTCGCTAAACCCTTTTACCCTGATCAGCTAAATAAAAAGGGTAGCCTTTCTGATGTCCAAAGTTCCCTCTGGCTCTGGAGGTTTATGATGCTTTGATGGAGAGGGAAGGAATCAAATTGTCACGAGTGTAGAGAACTCTCCTGGGAAATCAGAGAGGCCATCAACACCTTCAGAAAAGGTGAATTGCATTTTCCTGTATTATATCAAATGTAATATGTGGCAAAACGCCCCTCCAAGCCATGCCTGAGTCCCACAGACACATTCTGATACAGCTTCTGGACTAGAGAAAACAACACTCCAAACCTTCAATTACAAGTAATGGCTTTTTCTTCCCTGGAGACTCTGCACTTCGCTTTCATACACCTCCCCCTGTCCCATACACACACTGTTGTCTGCAGACCCAGTCTACCTATGAACAAGGAAATTCAGCATCATCCTAGAACATGTCAGTGGGACTATGGGCTGAGATGTGGGACTGATTGGCAGCCACCTCCCTGGAAAGGATCAGCCAATGAGGCCAAAGTATCTTCAGACCATCCAGCCACACTTTCTGGAATCTCTTCCTCCTGAACTCTTCAAAGATCAGGTGTCAATTTGGCAATTGTGCGAGATACCATGCTAGTAGCCAAGGTTACAGAGGTGAGTAAAGCATGGTCCCCACGTCAAGGAATCCCCGGCCTATGGGCAGGCAGAGAGCACCCGTGATAATGCATAGTGCTAAGAATGGTGATAGGTGAGTGCAGGGATGTCTCGGGCATTATTTTCTTCTTATTATCTAGCAAAATGTCTGGGACATAGTAGGTACTCAATAAAGTTTTGTAGAAAGAATAAATAAACCTATGGAAATATACGAGGGAAAGGGATTAGTTTTGTTGACTGAGTTGTGGGTGGGGTAGGAAGCCATGAGAGTTACACCACTTATTCACAGGAAGACTGATCGGGTGTGAAATGCCCGATGCGACTTGTGGCTGTTCTTTCTAGGGACATATTCATCTTTCCAGGACACAGAAAACTTTCAGTCAAAGGAATAAATCTCTGGTGTTAGAATTCTAGACACAATTGAGTAAGTTCTCTGTGAGTTGGTTTAGTTTTCAGGTAGAAAGGGGAGCACTGAAATGTTTAGGCCCCGTTTTATTTTTTATTTATTTTTTGGAATTTATTTTTTAATTGAAACATATTGATTGTACATATTTATGGGGTACAGAGTTATATTTCAATACATATACACAATGAGTAATGATCAAATCAGGGAAGTTAGCAAATTCATCACCACAAAAATGTATTGTTTCTTTGTGATGAGAACATTTGAGTTAGCCCCAGTCCTGACTATCACCCCCTTTTTTGCATCACCCTCATCTCTGCCTTCCAGGAATATGCTCCAAGGTAATAAACGATTTATAATTTAATGGCCCAAACACACTAGTTTAATTGAGAGATGCCAAAACACTAGAATTTCAAAATATGATTATCATATTTCAATTTATTGAAAGCTTCCTCTCCACTTATAATTAATGATGGTGGGGGTTGAGTTGCCAGATAAAATACTGGATACACAGTTAAATTATAAATTCAGACAAACAATGAATAATTTTTTAGTATAAGTGTGTCTTAAACATTGCACGAGACTTACATAACCCCAGACACCAGTTAAATCTGGCAACCCTTGTTGGAGGGAGAATAATCAAGGTAAACTGAACAGAGAGCTCCGTCCTTAATAAAAATTACCACTAATTCCAAAGCTCGTGTGTTAAAATTACTTCCGGACTTTTCCAAATAGTCCCATTTCCTTGGAAGTCCGTTATTCCTGCAAACATTTACTCTCTTCTGGATATTCTTGTGAAATCTTTGACTAAAATAAAGTGAGCCTAAAAGTCTTTAATTCTTTAATTTATTCATATGCTTTGGTGAAATATTTTTACTTTGGGGAGTATTTAAAAACAAACAAATCTAAATTCAGATACACAAATGCAATGTTTAGCAAATCATGTTTATCATAAACAGAAATTTTAAAACAAAATAAGTAACAACTGAGGAATGGTTTAGTGTATCTCAGAATATCGTAAGAAGTTAGATATTACATTTATGAAGAGTTCATAATAATGTTTATAAAAGCACTTACATCTTTTAAATATGTGAAGTTGAATATATGTACATTTTAAGTATACAAATTATATATGTAAAAACTTTATATATATAAAACTATATATGTAAAAACTATATATATATAAAAGAAAATTAAAAAGGAAAAACTATAACAGATTTTTAATATTTACGAGCAATAGAACTAAGAGTAATTTTTTCTTCTTATACTTTTCCATATTTTCTAAATGTTAAGCCATGAACATAGATTATTTTTATAATTGAGTCTTTTCCCCAATTTTCTTCTCTAGGTGGGTAGATTTTCTACTCTGTGAAGCCGCAGCACTTAAATATTCACTTTTCCATGTACAGTCTTGTCCAATCGCTCATTTTGTCATGTCATTCCCCTGTCAAAACCTCCTCTAGTTCCCCATTGCCTAGGATACCAAGTTCAAATGCCATGTTGGCATGACTTCCAAAGACATCATAAGCTGTCACCAACCTCCTGAGCTGGCCTCATTTCTTACTCCACTCCTCCATGGTGCCTACATGCTCATTCCTGACCATTCCTAGCCTCGAACCTTGGTCCAGTCTGTCTCCCCACTGGAATGGCTTCCCACCATCACCTCTGCCTCTCTGAGAATTATCACTCCTTGTAAGGCTCAGACAAATCCCACTCCTTTGGGAAGCTTCCCATGATTACTCTGGCTGTCCTGATCTCACCCTTCTCTAACTCAGTCTGTACATACCACTTAACAATTCACTTTGACCCTTACCTTTCCCTGTCCTCCCTAGCTAACTGGGACAGCATTTTTCAGGTGGATTATGTATTGGCAGATACGGGACATTTTTTCAGATAGGGACAAGTTCTTGAGGCCAGTATCTTACCCAAGGTCACATACATCAAAAGTGGCAGTACCAAATGTAGAACCTCTGCCTTCAGTACCTTTGACCTTTCCACTGCTGCATGGCCCTTCCTGTAAATCTCTCACACCCACTCTAATTTGTTAATGGCCATCTCAGTCAAGAAATCCTTCCTGATATCTAACCTAATTCCTATATGCTTACAGCTTCAGGCCCTTTCCTCCAGTCCTTTTTGTGGTGGAATTGGTCCCCAGGCTTTGAAACAATCACTCTTCTACCAAGATTGTTAAATCACCCCCTGGGCCATCTTTCAGGATGAATCATTCTGAATCTTCCCAGGCCTGATTTTTTGGGCCATTAATCATTTCCATTCTCTTGTTGCAAACACTATTCTCATTCTCTGCAGCCCTCTGATATGCACTCTCCATTTTAAAAGGTATTTGAGAATTTCCAGGGTAGTCTTGGGTTCTTTGTTGTTGTTGTTTGAGGGGTCGAGAGGCATAATGGTTGGGGTAGAGAACTTTTCCAACTGTCCAAATAGAATGCCTCGCTTCTAAGGGAAGAGAGATTAGGGGAAAGCTCAGAGGACTGGGGCCAGGGAAGTAACTTAGAGAATGAAAATAGATGAGTTCAAATGAAGATGAATCAGAAATATGGGATTAAATTTCCCTGAAGCCTTCAATCTTACCAGGAAATGTGCTGGATAAAATAGATTTGAATTTATCAAATGCAAAATTTTTTTTCTTTTAAAAAAGATGGGTAAGATGCTGAGCATATGCCCAGCCCTCCCACTATGAAATTAAGCACCGTCAGAGATAGCCATTGTCCCTGAGTAGGAGTCAGGTCAAAGCTGGTGCCTGCCTTAGTCCCCCAGAGCTAGCATTTTCCTGTGGTTCCACCACATTAATCAGCACAGGAGACAGCAGGGGTGTGGAAGGAAGGGCACCAGGCTGGAAATCAAGAGACCTGGGTTCCAGCCCTGGCTCTTCCAGTAGGTCCCTTCACCTCCCTGGGCCTCAATTTTCCTAAGTTTAAATCCAAGGGCTTCAGACTACATGATCTCAAGGGTCCTTTTCAGATCTCATATTTCATAATTCTCCAAAGAATATCAGCAGTATGCAAAATGGCATCCCCCAAACACTGATCCTACAAGATGCTCAGTGAAAAGACAGTTCAGTGGTTCCATAGGTTGTAAAATGATGCAAACGTGAACTGCCCCTGGACATCAGCATGTTAAAGATTCTGTGAAGACCTAAAGGAAAAAAAAATGTTCACCTCGATTTAACCCAACATTTTCCTAATCTTATACCATAAAACTCTTTTTGTTTTTTAAGTACTACCTATTACCCCATGAAATGTATATTGGGAAACACTGACCTGTAAAAAAGTCAATACCTCCTCACTTCTCACCTCTGGGTTTTATCATCAGTTGTGTTTCTCTTGCCCCAGCAAAGCAGAACTTGGCGAGCTCCACTCGGAGCTGTAGACTCTGAGCATTGTGTCCTTAAAGGAGAAAGTGGGACAGTGTGCAGTCAGACCCAGGACATCTGTGTGTTTGCAAACAGAACCAGTGCTAAGATGGAAGGAGAGTGAATGAGCTATATATTGGCACTATAGGAAGGCTACAGGTACATCCCTAACCCTGAACATCACCAGTAGAAGACCTCATAGCACAGGAGCTTGTGTGTTTGTGGATGAAAAGAAAGAGCAGCAAGGCCATCAGAAGAACAACTCCTCTCTTGACCACTGCTTTGGAAAAAACTGTCCTCACTGAAGGGCTGTCTTAGTCTGCTCAGGCTGCCATAACAAAATATCTAAGATGGAGTGGCTTAAACAACAGAAATTTTTATCTTTTCAGTTCTGGAAGCTGGAAGTTCAAGATCAAGGTGCTGTCAGGGGCTGTTTCTGGGGAGGCCTATCTTCCTGGCCAGTAGACAGCTGCTTACTCACTGTATCCTCACATGACCTTTCCTCTGTGCATGAGTGTAGAGAGATCTTTGATGTCTCTCCCTCTTCTTATAAGGACACTAATCCTATCTGTTCAGGGCCCTACCCTTAAGACCTCAGATAACCTTAAATACCTCCTTAAAAGCCTTATCTTCCAATATAGTCACCTTGGGGGTTAGGAATTCAACATATGAATTTTGAGCGGACATAATTCTGTCCGTATCAAGGAGACTTCTCGGACTGTTATAGAGAGGGAGGGAGAGAGGTGAGTTGGGGAGTTTAAGAAGCAGAAAGAGTCGGAAGAGGAAGCAACAGAAAATATCCTCCAGGGCTGCGTGAACAAAGGACAATGGTCTATTGTGCCTCCTGCCCCTTGCAGGGCCCCTGGGAAGTGCTGGGACATCAAGGGGGATGGCTTGTGCCCTGTCACCACACATGACCCTACAGGTCAGCTTGGCACAGAAGGTACAGAGCCACTTGCCTTCAAGATCACGTGGACTTGGACAAGGAGGGTATCAGAAGAGACTTTGTGGACACAAAGTCCAAGCCACCTACCAACTGCACAAGACCTCAGGACATTTCCCCACATTCCAGGACAAAGAAGAGCCCCAGCGATGGTGAAAATTAATCTCCCCACCACCCAGAACAATGAAATCTTGCAGCCGATTAAATGTGTTTTGGAGAAATAAAACAAATACAACACACACTTTGTGTTTTGGAGGAAATTTCACAGCTGACACTCTGATGCTACTAGTTATGGGCAGGGATATAATCCACACTGAGCAAGGTGGGAGGGAAGGCCACTAAGTGCTGGTCCAGGTCTTGGTGAAAAAGATTTGGGGATTCCAAGTAAGGGTCAACCAATGAAAAGTCTTAGACAGGATTTGTATTGATCAGCAATATAGGCCTGACCCCATCAGGACAACCAGGCCCCAGTAATTCACCCCGACTTCACCACTCTCGTTGGACTTAATGGGAGGTGTATTCATTTCCTGTGCTGCTATAGTAAATTACTCCAAACCTGGCAGCTAAAAACAACAGAAATTTATTCTCTAACAGTTCTGATGGCCAGAAGTCTGAAATCAAGGCATCAGCAGGGCTGCACCCCCTCCCGAGGCTCTAGGGGAGAGTCTGCTCCCTGCCCCTTCCAGCTTCTGGAGCAGCTGCATTCCTCAGCTTGAGGCCACATCACTCCAATTGTGGCCTCCCTCTTCATGCCACCATCTCCTCTTCTGTGTCTGTCTCAACACTTCCTCTGCCTCTCTCTTATAAGGACACATGTGATTGCATTTACGGTCCACCCGGTAATCCAGGATAAGTTTCTCTTGTTGGGATCCTGAACTTAATCACATCTTTTGCAAAATAAGGTAACACAGGTTTCTGGGATTTGATGAGGATATCTTTTGGGGGGCTATTTTCAGCCTACCATGGTAGGGTCAAGGCCATGGGAAGCTTGGCCAAGTGTGATTCATTCCACCACCAGACAAGCCCACCACCATAGCACCTGGTACAAGGCCTGGACACAGGTGGCTTTTGATATTTGCTGAGTGAAGATTTTGTTGGTTAAAGAACAATATGATGAGAACTAAAGTCAAGGGTTGGGCTTACCCTTGAGAGAACTTAACCCAGTGGACCCTAAATTTCTGGATTCTTTTTGACTAGATAAACTTACACACACAGAGGGGAGCAGGTGGACACGCACAGAAAGAAATCCACATAGAACTCCCAACTTTTCCAATTGTCCACTGAGAAGAGTGAAAGAAAATGCCAGTTACTTTCATAATAACTTCATAAAAGAAAGAACGTTTTAAGACCAAAAGGAAAGTCGTTACCTCAGAAAAAAGGACAGTCCTTAAAATTAAATAAATCTAGCATCCTTAAAAATTCACTTCACCGTCCTTTTTTTCCCTCAGCTTGCGACAAATGAAAATTCCATCATAGACCTACAGCAGTGTGCAAATAGGCATTTGGAAGCAACTGCAGAGAAAAAATGTTGGAAGAGAAAAAGCCACTCGATTCTAGGAATGAGAAAACAAGCACCTGTTGTTGAGAGAGCCTTCCCCTCCCGAAAATGCCCCAAACTGACCATCAGAACTCTAAGGCATCATCCTATGACCCTTTCCCTGGCCACGACATAACCACTGCAGCCTCCTGTCAGGACCGAGTGTGAACACAGGGGAGCCCCTTGGGATATCCCACCTGTGAGGTTAGACTTGCTGATATCCAACAAGCTGGGCCCTTCCCTCCTGCCTTTGCCCTTCAGACTTCTTCCCTTTCACTAACCAACTCAGCCTCTGCCCACTGCTGCTTCTCACAAGTGCTGCCTCTTCCAAAGTACTGATGTAATTAATGTTCCAGAGGCCTTTGCCATGTCAGTGCTTGTCACTCCTCACCTGCCAGCCTCACCAGGCAGGCCTGTGGCACATGCACAGGTACTCCTATGCACACACATAGCCCCTTTACCAGGGAGCTGCCCTGCCTGTGCAAGCAGCATCAAATGTGTCTCTGCTCCCTGCCTCTAGGTCCAGGTAAGGTGAGCCCCACAGTGCTGTTGCTGGGGAAGCCAGCCAAGGAAAGATGCACGTTCTGCCTGGTGCAAAGTAACCATAGGGATTTCACTGCTGGTTCCACAAAACTTTCAGGACACCTTGCAGAAAGAAGGAGGTCCACTAGTGCCCCTAAAGCCAAGCCCGACAAAGCCCCTTGAACTAGACAAAAAGCCCCCTTTAAATCCTTGGGAAGAACTTAGGACCTAGTATATTGCTGATTGACTTGGAATTCACACAACAATTTGGAGGACAAAAAAGACCAAATGTCTTCAACACAAAGCAGACCCCTTTGACTCGGTCAAGGTCAAGTCTATAAATTCTAAGAAAACACCAGAGATCCATCCACACGTTAGGTATAAGAATGTTCATTACAGGTATAGATAATAGCCAAGGGTTGGAAAAATGGAAATATTAACATATTGGAATCTCTTGCAGCTAATAAAATCTACCCTGTAAAAGAATTCTTAATGCATTTAAAAACTAGTCTCTGTCATGCTCGCTGTACAATGATAAGGTGAGATACTAGTTGCTGTCTGTTCTCACTGTGTGGAAGAATCGGGCAGAACAGAGCTGCTGTGTTCTGTTGCTCTCCCTCCCACACAGCAAAGACTGTGCTCACTGGCCTCAGGGGAGATATGTGAGGCAGGGCAACTCCCTTTTGGGTTTTTGTTCCAAATTTTAAATTCACTAGGGCAATTTGCGGGGGGAAAGGCAGAAGGTGTTGATGGGGAGAGACAGGTGAGAGAAGAGGTGATGGGAGGAAGATTTGCGGGAACCGTCCCTTGCCTCCCTCCTCTCTTCCCACCCCCCACCTCCCCCCCACACACACCACAGGCAAATGGTGGTCCTCAGGCGAAGGCGGCAGTGTGTCCCCATGCACTCTACCCTGAGCTCCACCCCCACCCCATCCTCACAGAGATCCCCTTGCCACGCCCCTGCACAGAGCCTGCAGCAGGCCCGACTTCCCGGAACCTCACACATCCCTGAAGCAAGACAAGACTTTTCACTATTTCCAGACCAGTTCTAGGAAAACTCAAAGTGTGGGCATGGAGAGCCCACCAGTGAGATAGGGTAGGTGCACAGAGTCAGAAAATACTTGATATAAAGAACTAACTTGCCTTTTTTTTTTTTACATGCCCCAATTCATAAAATAAAATTAGACCTGATGATAAGAGCAAAGTGAAAAAAACAGGTCACAAAATGCTGCAGTCTATATCCTCCCAATTTTGTATTTTAAAAAAAGGGTATATATGTATGGATGTATATTTATGCAGACACACGCACACACTCCTAAGATGTATTGAGTATTTACGAGGTGCCGAGCAGAATCCACCCACTGACATAACTCTCCAGACAGCCCCATGAAGGACAAAATGCCATTATCCTCATTTTGCAGATCAGGAAACTGAGGCACAAGGAAACCAAGTAGCTCACTCATGGCCATGCAGCTAACAGGCATCAGAAGGAGGTTTCAAACCTAGTTGTTCTGACTGTAGAGTGCCCCACCTTCTATAGCTCCCATCGTCCATGTCACCCCTAGTTGAGGGCCCCTCTGCAGATTGAACACTGGGAGCATATACACTGAAAGGTTCATAGCATAACCTTGGTAGTGGAATCATAGGCAATGTTAATTTTTCACTGGGTTCTGGTCCATATTTTCTGTAATGAACATCCGTTACTTTTATAATTAGAGAAAAATTAATTTGTGTTTCCTGAGATCCCAAGATGTTCCTGAAGTTCAGAACAGCCCCAAGGGAGGGTAAGTCTTCCAGCACAGCCACAGCCAGCTCAAGACCTGCCCCCTTGCTAGGCTCCTTCCCCTTCGGTCCAGGCCAGCTCCTGGCCAGCAGAACTGAGTCCACCTGCCTCTTTGGGGACCAGGAGAGGGAGACCCATAGACATGGAGTTTAGTTGAATAGCTTTCTCCCTCTCTTCAAAGAGCCTAAAAGAAAACCCAAAGGCAGGTCCTGGTGGCACTCAGTCTCCCACCACTATAACCAAACTCTGATGGTGTGGGTGGGCTCCTGGGGGCTGTCAGGCTGCAGAAGGGTCAGCCTTGCAGACCCAAGGCTGAGGGGCCGCCAGCCCTGGCCCTAATGGCAGGTCCCAGCCAAGGAGAAAGACCCCTGCCCAGACCAGAGCTGGAAAAGGAGGGTTGGACTCTGCCGAGTGAGGACAGTCTACTGAGAGCTAGAGGAGAGGATAGAAATTTTCCTGATTGTCACAAATAGATGTGGGCAGTGCCCAGCGACTTCCATCCATCCCTGAGGACCCAGGTCAGCCTTGGGAAGCTTAGCCACCCCATCCCAGGTACCTTTTGAGAGCTCTGCTTATTGGTGCACTGCCCCAGAGGCCTCTTTTCTGTCCTGGCTGGGACACCTTTCTAACTTGTCTTGAAAGCTTCTCTCTCCTTTTTCCAACATGTAGTCTGTCTTCAGTACTCCATTCCAAGAGTTCCGAGAGCCCAGGAAGTCTTTTCCTGCCTCAGGGCCTTTGCACTTGCTATATCCTCTGCCTGGAGCACTCTTCATAAGATAAGGCTGGGCCTTCAGGTCTCAGCTTGGAGTCACCTCCTCCAGAGCCTCCTGACCACCCAAGCCAGGTCCTGAACACAGCATCCCCAGGCCAAAGATCACAATCCCAAAAGAATGAAACTGGCCTGGTGTCAGTGGATGAATGGCCATCAGCAGTGGGCTTCTGAGCTGGGCAATGATGGGGAGGAGTGGGGACTGTATCAGACCAGAAAGTGGGTACCCCATCTGTATAAGTCCATTTGTGTTGCTATAACAGAAATACCTGAGACTGGGTAATTTATAAAGAATAAAGGTTTATTTGGCTTACTATTCCGGGACAGCTGTGTCTGGCATGGGCCTCAGGCTGCTTCTACTCATGGCGGAAAGCAACAGGCAGCCGGCAGGTACAAGCAGATCACATGATGAGAGGAAGCAAGAGAGAGAGGGGAGGTGCCAGCGTCTTTTTAAACAACCAGCTCTTGTGGGAACTAATAGAGCGAGATCTCCCTCAGGCCCCCCCACCCCCAGGGAGAGCACTAATCCATTCATGAGGGATCTGCCCCTGTAATTCAAACTGCCACATTGGAGATCAGATTTGCATGAGTTCTGGGAGGACAATACATCCAAAGTCCATCACCATCTGAAGGCCACTGTGCAGCCCCAGCCAGGGTGCTGCCTTTCCAAGAGAAGTCAGAAACCTGGATTTCCATGCGAACTCTTTTGATTATTTATGTCTGCTTCCATGTGCTGTCATAGGCACCCACAAAGACTGCTCCCCTGAGTCCTGTCATTGAGCTCCACCCACCTCAGCCTGAACTTCCCTCCTGGCAGCTCCTGGTCCCTCACCCCACACCCATGGCCAGGCCTTGCTCCTCTCATGCCTCTCCTCAGCTCCATACCCCATGCCCAGGATGTGCCTAGTGTACTGGCCCTGGCCTTTCTGGTCCCACTGCCCAAAGAGCAAATGTGGGAACCCCTCCTATAACCTGTGAGAAAAAAGGAGCCCAGGGCCCCAGGAGGGTTTTTCAAAGGCTGCCAACCCCATGAGAGTGCCCAGCAGCCTTCCTTGCCAAATCACCAGGGAACACAGACAAATGCCACCCCCGCCCCTCGAGTTGGTGAGCTATTTCCCACCACATCCTGTCCTCCCACCCGCAATCTGCAAACCAGCATATGTGCCTCTATTTCACTAATTGCAGGCTGACGGATGGGGCTGCAGCAGCGTTCTGGCTTCTGAATACTAGCAATCAGAAGCCAGACTGGAGCTTTGCGAAGGCACTACCTGGACCCAATGGGAGCTGACACCTCCCCAGTTCCATGAACCCTGGGGCACTTCAGTCTGGAACTGATTCTAATATTTTTCCCAGCTCAGGAGCTCAGCTCCTAAATTCCCCAGGAAGGAACTTCCAGCTAGAATAAGGCTGGCAACTCCGGACACCACCAGGCTTTTTCTCCAATAGTCCACAGAGTGACAGCCAAGATATTCCAGCTATGGAGGGGATGGAAGGGAGTCAAGTGAGGTGATGCCCCCTGCCTGGATGTCTGATTCCAGGCTGAAATCAGGGTGCAAAAGCAGGGGTGCATTCATTAGTTCAACATCTGCAAAAGCACTGCTGACATGGGCTGAGTGGTTCCCAGGCACCAGGTGCTCTATACATGTTAGCTTGTTTAATTCTCACAGTAGCCTTGTGAGGTTGGCAATCCCATTTGCCTTATTCAGACAAGGAAACTGAGGCACAGAGCAGTTAAGTAACTTTCCCAAAGTCATGTAGTCTCTTAGTCTGTCTGGGCTGCTATAACAAAATACTATGGATTGGGTGGCTTGTAAACAACAGAAATGTATTGCTTGCAGTTCTGGAGGCTGGAAGTCCAAGACCAAGGTGCTGGCAGATTCAGTGTCTGGTAAGGGCCTGCTTCCAAGTTCATAACCAGCTGTCTTCTTGCTGTGTCCTCACATGGAGGAAGGAGCAAGAGATCTCTCTGGAACCTCTTTTATAAGGGCTGTAATCCAATTCATAAGAGCTTGGCCCTCAAAACCTAATTACCTCCTAAAGTCCTTACATATACCCTCTCATTGAGGATTAGGTTTCAGTATATGAATTTGGGGGGAACACAAACATTCAGTCTACAGCACGTGGCTAATAAATGACAGAAAAGTATTAAACCCAATCAGTCTGGTTCCAAAGCCCATACTCTTAACTGCCACATTGTACCTGTCAAGAATCTACTGCGGATACTGCAGATGCATATTAATTCACACGGAAACATGTTCACCATCTATTATTGAGTAAAAAAGAAAGTGGCAGAAGAATGTATAGAGTGCAATTCCTTTGGGAGGAAAAATATATATATGAACACATAGTTGCAGCCACTAGGATGTAAAAGGTCATGTCATGTGACGATGGGGTGGAGGATGGTGGGTACAGGGTGGACCTGAGAGTCAGACACATTCCCACTGAATCCACGGACTCCACTCATTGCCCACGTGGCCATTTCCAGCAAGTCACTTACTCTCCCCTAGCCTCAGTTTCCTCACCTGTAAATGAGAAGCCACACCTAAAATCATCAGTGTGTGGATTAAACACAAAAGACGCCTAGTGTACGATTCCAGTTACATGAAACGTCCAGAAAAGGCTAACCTACAGAGACAGAAAATAGATTAGTGCTACCTGGAGCTGGGGGTGGTAGCCAAGATTAACTGTAAATAAGCCTGACAGATTTTACCAGCGTGATGGAAATATTCTAAAGCTAGACTATGCTGATGGTTGTACAATTTGGTAAACTTATTAAAAAATCTTTGAATTAAAATGGGTGGATTTTATGGTATATAACTTACAATTCAATAAAGTTCTAAAAAATTATAGAAAGTAGCTAATATATAATTGGCCTGAACAGTAGAGGTGATTATTACCATTATCATTGTTAGTGAAATTATTTACAGGCTTATGAAGTGATATTCCCAGTGAATTATGTATTTTTTTTGCTTATCTGTATTTTCACGTTTGTACAAGAAATATGTATCTCGTCGGTAACAAGAAGAGAAAAAGAAAAACTCAATTTTATTCAAATATCATTGAAGAAAAGGATTCTATTATCTTGGGGGCAATTTTCATTTTCTCCCTTTGGCTTTTTTTCTGTTTGCAATAGTGAATATGTACTACATGGATAAGAGTAGATTGCCGTTTTCATAAATGCTTATTTTATATTCAACTTTGTGCTAGACACCATGAAGCATACACAGTAACAGAAGAGGTTGCCCCCTAGGGTCTTTCCATCTGGGTAACGGCAGGACAGATAATGGACCAATCTAGAAAGTTGAAGAACAAGCAGAAAGTCTGTGCTAAGAAACCAAATGTGTTGTCCCCAGCAGGACTAGAGGACCCCAAGGAAGAGGAACCCACTGGCTGAGGTATGTCAAAGCGTTCCTGCAGCAGGAAGCCTGGAGCAGGGCCTGAGAAGATGGTCAAAGAGGAGGAATTCCACGCACTCCATAATATTAATTGACCACCACCTCTAAGCCAGACCCTACTAGGAGCCGGTGATGCATGGTGACAGGACTAACACAGTCCATTCCCTGTGATGCCACACTCCCCAGGCAGAGGTTCGGAGGGGGGTCTCTGGAGCCTGCCACCTTCAGCCTTGCTCTGAGTGCCAGGCTGAGCATGTGTTGGCACAGCCAGCCCTGAGGACAGCACTCACCAAGTACCCTGTGCCTGGCCAGTTTCCCTGTGCCTGCAGAAAGCAGGGAGGTGAGAACCTTCGCCCTGGGACTTCCTGCTGCCCAGGAAGAGTTAGAGAAGAGGCAAGAGTTAGAGAAGAGTTAAAGAAGGGCAAGAGTTAAAGAAGGCCCAGAATTATGACAAGGTCTGTGTTCTGGTCCCAGCACTGCCACTGATTCCCAGGAGTAAATCCCTTCCCTCTCCAGACATCAGTTTCCCCATCCATATGAGAGGGTTATGTTATACGCCTCAGCTCTGCAGCCAGACCTTCCAGATTCAAGCCCAGCACGGCCACTTAACCAGCCCCTTGACCTTGGCGAACTTACTGAGGCTCCAGGAACTCCAGTTTCATCTTCTTAACATATGGGAGAAATAATAGCACCTAACTCAGGGAGGTTTTGAGGAGTGGGGAAGATGAAATGAGGTAATGCATAGAAAGCTCATAACAGGGTGCAAAGCATGTACTCGGCATATGAAAACTACAGGTGCAGCTGTCTTCCAGGTCTACCACAGGATGGCTCTAGGAGATTCCAAATTCCTGGGGAAGATCGCGAGGTATCAAATAGCACCAGCCCGGTAAATGCAAATCTCATAGATGAGGATGACTAGAACATCGGAGGGAGAGAGGCTGTAAAACAGGGTGAGGAAAGCAAAAGACGGTATTATATTCCTCCAATTAGCTTCTCTGGCCCCTTACCCACATACTCGTTCCAGCACTGCCACCTGCTGGCAGGAAATGAGCTTTGCAAGAAAAGAGCCCTTTTGCACTGGCTGGGGGATCTGGAATAAACCTTTAATCCTAGCACAGGAGCGTTAGCAAAGGAGCTGGAGAGGTGTGGGATGTTTCCATTGCAAAGGTTTTGGTAGAAGGAATTGGGGCTCTGGAGCTATGAGACCTGAGTTCAAATCCCAGCTTTTCTACTTACCATCTGTGACACTTTGGATAAACTGTTTAACCTCCCCAGGCCTCAGTTTTCTCACCTATGAAGTGGGAGTAAGTGTCTCATTCTAGGGTGATATGCATGTAAAGTACCTGACGTAGATGAGACCTCTATAAAGGCTGCTTTTCCCTAGATCTCTCCTCCCGTCACACACCACCCAGGGCATGTTGAAGGTGAGGCACAGTCCTCAAGCTCTGGTTTGTATAATCATCTCCAAGTGCTTGTCAAACATTCAGATGCTCAGGCCCCACTGATCTTGCTCTGAGTCAGTTCTCCTAGGGTGACAGGCTAGGTGTCTGAATTGTAGCAAGCTCCCATGAGATGCTTATGCCTGCCAAGATTGAGAGCCCCTGGAATAGTGCAAGAACACTATACTAGAGTTCCAGCCCTGACTCTCCCAGAAGTGCATTCCTTAGCCTCTCTCGGTCTCCATTTTCCCACCCATTAAGTGGGATCAAGAGTGCTGCCTGGCATGCCTGTGGGGGTAGGGAGGATACATGTTTTGGAAACTGTGGTGCCAATGCTGACAGGGTAAGCAGGATAGTGGGGTGCTTGCCCCTCATGGGCTCTCTCCTTGAGAGTGAGTGGCTTGGGAGAGATGAGGCCACTGGAGTCAGGGTGCGGATAGAGATATGTGATGGCAAGGAGAAGCAGGTACAGTTCCCTGAGGCCATTCCTGGAATGGCCAGGGTGCAGGAGGCCGTGGCTGTGGGCTACCTGCAGTGGGAATAAAAATACATGATGTGGTGGTAATGACAGCCTAGTCTGAGGCTCTGATAAACAGACTCTCAGAGTCTGTTCTTGTATAAATTATGAGCAGGAACTGGTCACCCATGAGCTATGTAACCTGTACCAGCAAGGAAGATCAGGAGGTGAAGAGAGAATTCCAGCTGTGGGACCTCAGGAGCCACCACAACAGGCTGGTCTTTCCTAAGAAGCCAGTTGGGAGAGTGGTGCGAATCCTGGATATTCCTAGAGCGGCAGCCCCTCCATTCCCCTGGGGCCCTCCCCGTCACCTTTCTCTCCTGGGTGTTTGTATCCTGGCTAGACTCATAGCCTCCATGCACCCTGGAGACAGATGGGGATCTCCATTTGCAGATGGTAGAATCAAGGTCTGGAGAGAAGGAAGTTGCTTGCCCAGCATCTATTAGTGAATCCTCAGCCCAAGCCTCCCTCTAAGTCTTCACAACATTTACAGAGTAGGCAGGGCAGGATTATTATTTCCATCACAGATCCAGATCAGATATGGTATGTAATTTAGCCAAGAACACACGGCAGAGTTCAGCCTCGACTAGGCTGTCATTACCACCACATCGTGTATTTTTATTCCCACTGCAGGTAAAAGATTGGGCCAGATGACCCCTTGGATCCCTTCCAACTCTATCTTTTATGATTCCAGGACTCCAACCTATTCTTTTAGGCTTATCTCTCTCTGATTCCCTTAATAAACCAACAGCTCAAACCTAAATAGCCTCCTCCTCTCAATTCCCTGAGCAAACCTTGAGACTTCCCACTTTTCTCCATTCCAACGCTCCCTCTATCCTACCCAATCTCATCCTCACTCGTGCATATTCATGAACATTCTCCAGTCCTTCAAAGCCCAACTCAATTCTCACCTGCTTCAGGAAGCCCTCTCTAATCACCCCAGTGAGAAATAATATCAGCTTGGTATGAACAGGGCAATGGGACCTGCAACACCAGCCATTTAATGAGCAACCTTGCCAGGCACTGTGCTAGGAAGTGCATGTGCCCATACTGTACGCACCATATGCACGTATGTTATAAGAACATGTATGCCTTATCTCGTGTCATTCTCAAAGCCTCTCTATAGTGCAAGACAAGATAGTGCACCTGTCTTACAAATGTGGAAACCAAGTCTCAGAGCCAATGTGATGCACTTAAGATTATCTGAAAGGCTCAGGAGGAAAATATTAAAATCCAGTGCAGGGGTGGTGGGGTGTTACAGTGAGGAAGGTTTCAGAGCAACATAAAAAAGAATGTGGAAGCAGGCAGGGAACTAAAACTCTTTGAGAACCTGTGGTCAAAGGGCCCAGGGGTGCCATGGGGTGGTTTCCCTCATGGGATGGCAGCTTGTAAAGTGACACAGGACTTTCCGAAGCCTTGTCATCATTCTACAGAGAAGGAATCAAAGGCTGGAGTAAATCCTAACCAAGCTCACACAGTCCACAACTGGGACTGGGGCAGAAAGCGAACTGGATTCCGGAATCTGTGCTCTTTCTAATACACAAGGGTTGCTTTGCCTCCCACAGATTTGTCACCCCACTTCGCCTGGGTGATAGAGCTGCAAAGGATTACTCAAAGCCCATCTCTTCTGAGCAGTGAGAAGCCCCGAAGGGGTTAATCTCCTGGAACCCTCAAGAGAGAGGCTTTCCTTCCTTGGGGAAATTAACCAAGAACTGTGGTTCTCGCCCCACACTTATTCTCCAGACCAGGAAGTTACAGGAAAAGAACATAGGTGGGGTTATAGTTTAACAATATAGGCTGGTAACATTCAGTAAAACAAGCAAGGTGACATTCCAGCAATTTGCAAGAGGTTAAGTCAATCTACCAACAAAAGCTTGATCTTAGCAAATATTCTCTCTCCTTACAGCAATTTCCCAGTATCTACATATCAATCAATAACTTGTCTGTCTTTGAGCCAGTAACTTTGCTGTGTTACAATTCTTTATCTTACAACAGAGACTATAGCCTGGGGAAAATTTCTTGTCTTTTGCAACGTCAACATTTTATATGTACTTTTAAGAAGTTAGGCTAAACCTGAAACTACAAGAAACTAGGCCCTGTGACATATATTTGCTTTATGTATACTCCACAACGAGTGGTATGTTATTGACAATATTACTTAGAAATATTTACATAGAAGTCTCCCTCCACCTTGGGTCTGCCTCTTGTTTGTCACAGTGCCTGGTGTGCCACCATTCTGGATGTCAAGATGCCCTCTCGATGCTCAGTCCATACTGACATTACAGGACTCTTGATCCTGTGAAAACTGGCTTGTGGATCTTCAAGTCGTTTTGATCATCAAGAGTTGTGTGTGACAATAAATGATTTCTAGAGTGGCTCACCCTTCAGTAGATCCATGGGTCAGTGCCAAAACAAGGCCCTGGATAGACAGACTGCAAGAGCAAAGTCCGTGGGTCCCTCCACAGGTGCTGGGGGTGCAGTGAGAACAAGAGAAACTTGGCTCCTGCCCTTCTGGAGCCCAAGAAACAAATGTGTCCTCTTTCACATATTTGCTGAGGGCTAGCCTGGAGAACAGTGCAGGAGAGCACCTCCTCCCCGGTCCTGGGGGTCAAGTGAGTGGGCACATCCCAGCTCAGAGAGTCCCCGCACTCTCCACCGCTGGAGGGGGCAAAGGGGGCCAAAGCACCTGTCAGGGACTCACCCAGCTGTGCCCTGGGGAGCTCTGTCTACTCTCCACACCACAAGCTCCACCCCTTACCTCTCCTCAGCCTTCCAGGCCCAGCACTGAGTAGATCTCCCTGGGTGGCCTCCCAGAACCCCACCTTCCCCCCACCACTTCCATGCTGGAAGTGAGCGCTCGTCCCTGTAACTGTATCCTCCTTGGTCCTTTCCCCTTCCCTGTGTCTCCACCTGATCGACCCAGACAGATCCCAGTCCAGGGGCAGGTTCTGATTCTCTCAGGGATCCCTCCAGAGCCTAGCACCTGTAGGTGCTAGCAACATTTTCTAAAGGAATGAGTGAGTCAGTGAGTAAGTGAGTGTGGCCAAGCAGAGACAGAAGGTCCAGCTGCTACACAGCCCTGACCCTGTAAATGCTGCTGGTTGGTGACTGGGCATCCAAACAGGAGAATGTGGGTAGTTTGGGTTGGTCAGACTTGTCTACCTGAGACACCACTCAGCAGGCAAGCCTGCAAAATGCCTGGGTACCAAATATATGTCCACGGGAAGCACTGAAAACACCGAGTAATTGTGGGCAGTGGTGATTTGGTTATCCAGTGGTTCAGGCAGCATTTTCTCAAAAAAGGTTTGTGCAAGAGGACCTATAAGAACAGAGCACTGTGTTCAAATTTGTTTGGTAATACCACACATTTCTCTCCTTCTTACAGACCACAGTGTCCCCAGCATGTTAGATTCTCAGAGTTATCCTGCAAAGACAACAGTTTAACCTAGTGTGTGTAAGCCTGTTTTCTGTTGCTTATAACAGAATACCTGAAACTGAGCCACTTGTAAAGAAAATAAAAGTATTCTTACAATTTTGGAGACTGGAAAGTCCAAGCGGTGCATGTGATGAGGGCCTTCTTCCTGGTGGGGACCCTCTGCAGAGTCCCCATGTGGTGCAGAGCATCACAAAGTGAGGAGACAAGAGCATATCCTCTCCTTATAAAGCCACCAGTCTATGCACATGAAAATCCATTAATCCACAAATGGACAATCCATTCATGAGGGCATAGAACTCATGATGTAATCACCTCTTAAAGGCCCCACCTTTCAAATGCCATATTGGGATTAAGCTTTAACATGAACTTTGGAGGGGACACACATTCAACCCACAGCACAGTGCTTCCCACACTTATTTGATAATGTTTTTGTTTTTAGTTTTTGTTTGTTTGTTTGTTTGTTTGTTTTTGGTTTAGTAAAACCCATTTATCATCCCAAAGAACTACTGTTTCACTGATCACACCTAGAAAATAGGAGGAGCTGGTTATTCAGACATTCTGGCTCTCAAAGAGGTAATTTATGACAGTCTGGGGGGCCTTCCCTTCATCTTCTTTCAGCTCTCCTTCTGTCAAAAAGTATCTATATTTCATAGAAACCACAGCCTTAAGGTGAAAGGACAAAATTCCAATGGTGGACTTTTTGGCACTGGCTGGTAATGTGGAAGGGGAAGGAACACAGCCATGACATCTTCTTTGCTCTGTGTCATTTACTAAAGATATGACCTTCAGCAACCTTTCTTGGCCCCAGGTTTCTGTTATGTAATTGGTTGTGAGGATCAAATGCTTTACCAGACAACCAGGACTTAGACCAGCACCTGGACAATTTGTAGCATCCAAATAAACTTCTTTATTGTTAACAGCTCTTATTATCTGTGTTAATCCATTTTCTGTTGCTGATAACAAAATACCTGAAACTTGGTAATTTATAAAGAAACACAATTTATTTCTTACAGTTTCGAAGGCTGGGAAGTCCACGTTCTGGGGGTGCATATGTTGAGGGCCTTTTTCTGGGTGGGAACTGTCTACAGGGTCCCATGATGATGCAGGCGATCACATGGCAAGGATGGCAAGAGCCCTTTAACATGCTCACTTGCTCTCCTTACAAGGCCACAAGTGCTCCTTCCATGACAACCTACTAAACCATTCATCCATTACTCAATGAATGTATTAATCCATTCGCGAGGGCATAGTCATCACGATCCAATCACCTCTTAAAGGCCCCACTTCTCAACACTGCCATAGGGTGATTTCCCACTCTCTTAATGGTGTTACAGTGGGGATCAAGCTTTGATGAGCTTTGGGAGTGACATTCAATCCATAGCATTATCTGGTACAATAAAAATTTAGTGATTTCCTTTTCCACTCATATGGTCAGCTTGATGGACTTATAACCTAGGTAATATAGCCCTTAATGTGACATAATTATGGAGCAATACGAATATGTACTAAAGGACAAGAGACAATAGGTACCAGGAAAATTTAGGAATGGAAGGACTCGTGTGCTGCAGATGATTCAGAAAGGCTTCCTGCAAGAGTGGAAAGGGGATCTGGGCTTGGCATGAGCAGAGAGGATGGCTCAGGCAGTCCTATGGACGGAGAGCATCGGGCAACAAAGGCCTGCAGGTGCCAGTGAGCATAGACTGAGCCTCAGAAACTCAGCTCACTCCGAGAAGGTTGCCACCAATGAGAGACCAAACCAACCTCTAGGAGTTGGCAGATTGGTTGATGCTTTGCCGAGGAATAGAGTCATCTCCCGGTCCTGGAGGTAACAAGAAGTGACAGATGGTCTGTTGAGCAGAACGGAGCGTTTGCTTCCCCAGCCTGCGACATTTGCTTCCCTGGCAGATCTGTGAGGGCCCCTCCGCCAGACCCCCTCCAGCACCGGGCTGGTTGGGAATTGCATCTTTGCAAGAGACAGAAATCCACCAAAGCTCACTCAAGAGTCAAGGTGGATGTTGGGAAGATTTGAGGGTATCTCAGGGAAGGCAAGGACAGGAAGGTGAGCTGGACCCTGGGAAAAATGGAAAAATACAAAGTGCCAAGGAAGGGTCTCTGTTTCTGTCTCTCTGACTTTTTCTCTGTCAGTATCTTCTGTCTCTTTGAATCAATTTCTCTTTTTTTTCTTTCTCTCTGATCTCTATTCCAGTCTCTCTCTCCCTCTGTTTCTGTGTGTCTCTCTATGCTTAAATCTCCTTGTCTCTGTCTCTTCGTGTATGTGTTTTTCTCTCTTTCTCTCTGTCTCTCTTTGATTTTATTCCAATCTCTTTCTCCATGTCTCTGTTTCTCTCTCTTTCCTATCTCCCTCTCTGTTTATGTGTCTGTCTGTGTGTTTCTCTCTGTGACTTTCTGTCTCTGTGTGTGTCTTCATCTTTCCATATATGTGTCCTTCTGTGTGTGTGTGTGTCTCCCTTTGTGTGTCTCTCTGCATCTTTCTCTCTCTGAATGTGTGTGTGTCCATCTGTCCGTCTCCCTATCTCTCTACCTCTCTCTCTTTGGACAGTCTTCCACATCTGCTCTGCTTCCCTCCACAGGTCACCTCTCTGCCTGCTCCCCAGCATACATGGTCAAAAAACTGCCACCTCAACCCTGAAGTCTCTTAGCTCCAGTGCCCAACAATAACTCTCTTTCAAGAAAAAGTCTTTCTGGCCCAACTCAGAAGTCAGATGACCACTCCTGGTCCAGTCAGTCTTAGCCAGGGAGAGTCATGTGACACCAAGATAGCTTCAAGGGTCCTTTCCTTCCACTAATAAGACATCACCCTAAAATGTGACTTTGACAGCAGCACAGAACTGCAGGGTAGAAAGAGCACTCAATCAGAAGTCAGACGATTGGGTCTCATATCAGCGCCAATGCAACAGCTGTGTGACTTGGGGCAAGGCACTCTCCTCTCTGGGTCTCAAATACTCCATATATAAAATGAGGAGTTGGACCAGGTGTTCTGTTAAGAACACTTTTAGCCACCAAATTCTATGATGTTTTATTTACAAAACAGGGATAGAGAATGGGAAAAAATAGAGAAGAACATCAAAAGTGAATAAGGAGCAGAATACTGAAAAAAGAGAAAAACCTATGTCCTGTGAGAAACAGTAGATAGAACTGTCTCCAGGGAGGGGATGGGGGACTGTTATAAGCAGGATGTCACATAAGTGGGTCAACGGTTCCCAAAGTTCAGTGTGCCTCATTTAGGGAGGCTGTTTTAAATGCAGATTGCCAGGCCAGGCCCAGATGGTCTGATTCAGCAAGTCACCTCCAGTGACTAACATAAGTGCTCTCAGAACCGCCCTCTAGAAATGCTGAGTGGGACTTTTCAGAGTTAGAGCTGCCTTGCAGGGAACTGGGCTTCCTATGGAAGGCAGTGATCTCCCCACCGTTGGGGGCATTCAAGAAAGATAGGGCTGCCCTGGACAATATAAACTATTCCTTCTCACCCTCTACATCTCCAATACTCTGAAGTTCGAATGAAATCAAGACTGCACTGGGAGCTCAAGACCCAAGCAGGGAAAGGTCTCAGTCTCTACCTTTTCCTCTGGGCCTCACTCTTTAAACTAGCAGCCAGAGATCTTACCTCTAGACAAGGAAAGGGGGGATGCCAGGGCAACCAATCCTCTCCTGTCTCTCCCATTACTGCTCCTGGGCTTTTTTTTTGTTTTGGTAGCTGGCCAGTATGGGGATCTGAACCCTTGACCTTGGTGTCATAACATCATGCTCTAACCAACTAAGTTGACCAGCCAGCCCTCCTGGTCTTTTAAAGGCTGGATTCAGGATCAATGGCAGTGCCTCTGAGATCCTTTCTGGACTGGAAGTACTACCTCCTCATCGAAGCCTTTTGAATTACACCAGCCCTTCATGCAGCTCCCTGCTGGGGTTCCGTGTGGCTTGGGAAGAATCCAGACACACCTAGAAATTTAATATTTTAATAGAGAGCTCAAGAATTCACAAAGCACCTTCACACCAGTCATCATTTAATCATCTCATTAATCTCATGGAGCTGACTGGTTGTGAATCAGATGGGGAAACTAAGGTTCAGAGAGGCTGAGCTGGAAGAGGGCAGAGCTGGAGGAGAATCTCCCTCCCTCTTCCTTGGACATCCCCATTCCTCCAGGAAAGCTCTGGCTTGGAGAGGTGGAGGGGGTGGGTCATCATGGTAGCAAATGGCCGGAGCAGTGCACTTGTTAAGCAGATAGCACTGTCTCTGGAGGAAGGGGAGAGGAGATCGGCTGAGATAGAAACTTTGGAGAAAGAGGAGGCAGCCAGGAAGAAGGGGGACAGTGTGGATTTAGGTGTCAGGAAACCTGGAACATACATAGGTGACCTAGAGCAAGTCTCTGCTTCCCTGCAGCCCTGTTTCCCCATCTGTACATTGGGGGAGTTAGACTCCATGGTCTGCAATATCTCTTCCTACTCTGGCATTTGGGGCTTCTCCGTCACTGGCTGCCTCCCTGAGTCTCCACCCAGCCACTAGCCACAGAGGGTTGAATAATAAGCACCAGTGAGACTCAGAGACCACAGCAATTCCCTGGCCTTTCAGGACAACTCTGGTATGGCTCCACCCCACCTCCAACCCCCCACCTCTGGATTCCCTGATGGTCACAAAGGATGGTAACACTGCAAAAAGATGCAGAAATCAGGACTGACCAGAAGATGGAGCCAAATGCCCCAGAATCCTAAACAGTTTTTATTTCTAGAGTTTTTACTTCCAGGGCTACAGGTGCAGAAACTATGCCACAAAGACAGTAAGAGATGTGCTCAAGGTCTCCTATCTGCTCAGCGCAGGACTGGGAACAAGACCCCATCTTCCCAGTGGACCAGCCAGTATCTCTCTACACCCTCACCCCCACCCTGCTTGTACCACAGGATTCTAGTCAAGCTGAGTTTGCTCCCAGATGCTGTGATCTAGTTATAACTCTTCATGTTTGATTGATGGGAACTGGGAAGGGAGTCACTGGTCAGAGGAGCTAGGTTAGCCAATGAGAACACCTGGGTTCCTGTAACCAGCTTCCCACACCCCAAGTCCCTCCTTGGCCCTTTATCTGCAGCTCTGAGATGACAGCTCAAGATCACCTGCCTGCTGTGGATGGCCCTGAGCCAGACACACTGAACCTGTAAGTGAACGGGCTCAGAGCTTTCATGAGTTTGAGGAGGGAGTGTGGACAGGCAGCGTGGTCAGACACCTGTGAGGCTCTCCCTTCCCCTCGGTCACCCCCGTGGCTATACTGACTGGGTAAGTCTCTTGACCTCTCTAAACCTGTTGGCTCATCTGTACTCTAAAGTGATGATGCTATGGATCTATTGGGTTGTTTTTAAGGTTGCATTAAATAATTGAAAATAAAGCTCTAAACATTGTGGCCATTGTATAGTAGATGGTCAATAAATATTAGTTTCATTGTTGTGTAACACATGTCAAAAATGATCTAAATGAAATAACAATGAACACAAAGGCTTGACTCATACTGGACAGTTGTGTAGTGTAACTGTTCCTCCTTCACTCCTTCCCCTGACTGCCCCTTCTCCAGTCCCTCCTATGCTCCAGCAACTGGTTTGGTCAGCCAGTTACTGCAGTTACTTGAAGCATTTCTTCTCCTTCTTTGTGATCACATCCTGTTTCTGTGTGACAAGAAAAGTCAGACCTTGCCAAGGAGATGAGGCAGAAGGAAACGTGCAGAGGCTGCCTGGCCAGGACTTGAACACGGGGGATCCCCCAGGGCGTTGTGAGGGTCCTGATCTCTGGCTCTGCTTCTTCACTCCCTGAATGTCCCCAGAATTCAGTTTCCATTCCCACCATCCCTCAGTGCCTCTGACCCTCTCCTGCAGACACTTTGGGATCCAGCTTCAGTTCCCAGACAGAGAACTTTCCGTCTCCCTGCAGTCCACACCATCCCTGCCTTCCCGCACTTGATTGTCTGTTTTGCACGTTTAGATGTTTCTCTATAGAGACGCAAAACTTTCTTCAGGAGACAGAGGTTCTGGTACAAGGTCGGGAACTGTGGCTGCTTAGGGCAGTGGAGGGAACACTTGCTGGGAGTCAAAAGGGACCCGGGTCTAAGGTCTGATTCTCCTCTGATGCCCCATGAGACACTGGGCACTCCATCCATCCACTGTGGGGTGACACCAGACTTTTAGCCAGAGCTCATCCTATGCCTCCCTGTTCAGTTTACTTCTGCCCTGGGGCCCAACCCAGCTCTGCTCCAACTCCTTGCATGACCCTGGCAAGTTCCTTTGCCCTTCAGGACTCAGTTTCCCAGTGTGCTGAGTCCAAAACTACAATTGGTACCTCTTACCAGCACTCCAGAGGGCTCCTCATCACTGCACTGTCACTCTCACTGCTTTTGTTCCCCTGCCAGGGAGACACCACAAGGGGGCCCTGGGGCTGGGCCAGGGCCTCCCACAGCATCTGGAACCCTCACTGAACTCAGGGGACCGTCCCCTCTGCAGACCTGCAGCTAGGGCACCAAACAAGAAGATGAGGCATTATGGGGAACTGTGCTGAGGGGCAGTGAAAAGAAATATGACCCGGGGTGGTGAAGAGCACCTTGCAGTGGGGAGACAGAGATGTTAGTCCACACTCTGGCACTAGCTTCTAGAAGTCTATGACCTTTAACTCATCCTAATGTGTAAAGGGCTGCTCTCAGAGGGCGGGAAACATGGAAGGAGGGAGACAGTCCCCGGCAGTGAGGAGCTAAAAGAGGAGGGAGGAGGAGGAGGAAGCGACCAGAGACAAGCGGTGGGCGTAGGGGGCAACCTGACTTTTCTGACTTTGGGTGTCTCCTGAGCGGCCCAAAGCAAAGGCAGTGACATAGATTAATCTGCTTCTTCTCAAGCTTCAAAGAGAAGTGTTACTGGAAGGAACATTTCTAAGGGGAAGGAGAATGCGATTTGGGAATGCCGCTGCTTAGACACAGCACATAGATAAATGACTCTTTGATGGAGCTGGGACTGTTTCCCCAACCAGCCAAAGCGAAGCTGGAGCAGAATCAGGAGCAGAGTTCCTCAACTCTGGGGACAGGACAGTGTCCTGCAAGTCACCATTGCCCTACAAAGCCCACAGTTTATTTTCCCAGGTCTCTCAGACCTACTCAATTTCTGTAGGTGGGTTTTGAATCCACCCAGATAGCCATTTAACATTGATTGGTCCATTCACAAAGCACCAAAAGTGACTTCACAGTTGGCCACGGTATTGTTCCTGGGTCTTCTTATCCCTGAACAAAGCCAGCTCCTCCTCTTCCCAGGACATCTGCCTACCAGGATCAGCTGAAGCTGGACAGCCCAGTCACTCCAGAGAGAGAGTGATCACGTATGGACTGGTGGCTGTGACTCCAGCCAGCCTCACTTCTGACTGTTCTGACCCAGAGGGGTCCAGGGGCCTCGCCATGTGCTGCACCTTCTCTGCTGCTCCTCACATGGCTTGCTCTCCAGCTCCCTTTCTCTTTCTACTTCTCCTTCTTGACATCATGTTTGCTAAACCCTGGAGGGGGTGGTAAAAAGAAAATAGGCTGGAGAGAGAGGCTGGCTTGATGGTGTGACCTGTACGGCCAGGGTCTTCTTCCTTTTTGTCCTCCTCCCTTTTCCCCCCCTCCCTCTTGAACATCCCTGCTTTTTTCAGCTTTCTCAAAGCACTCTCACATCTGTTATTCTACTTGAGCCTTACTGCCACATTTCAAGATGGGTAGGGAAGGGATTATGGACCCATTTTACAAAGGAAGAAACTGAGGTCCAGAGAAGGCAAGTGACATCTCCAAAAACATACGAGGAAATAGGTGACAAGGTAGGACTGGAATCTCGAATTTACTCAAGAATATCTTTTAACATTTTAGTCCTTATGGGTCTTTTTCTCCTTAAAGTGCTTCCATACACATCTTAAGAGATGCACAAGATGTCACAAGGCAAACAGAGGTAGATATTATTATCCCCATCTTATGGGTGAGGAAACTGAGGCTCAGAAAGAAAAGCTAAAGGACTAAAGCAAGAAGCCCAATTGTTCCACTCTCAGCCTCCATGAGATCCATTAAGACAGAAACAAATCTGGCTGGCAGAATATCTTCTCCCTCCTTATAGTTGTAATCATCAGGTGGTACCAGGACTTGAACTGAGGCTGTCTGGCTGCAGAGCTCAGCCTCACGCTTAAACATGCTGTTGTTCTGCCTCCTGAGGGGAAATGAGCAGGGAAGACTTGCCAGCTCAAGTGGATTTTAAGTGTCTACTGACAGCTGATGGATCCACCTACACTAGGTGGCAATGGTCCCTCACCCCAATTCCATTTGAGTGGCCATACCAACCCCAAAAGTACAGAAGAACCAAGAACCACTCAAAATCTCTTTCTTAAGTCCCAAGGAACTACGAGATACAGAAAGAAAAAAACCTCAGCAATATTAATTTGTTTTTGTTTGATTGTTTGTGCTAGTTTACATTCTCTCTCCTCTCACTTTGGGCCTTGGCATCTCTTTTACCTTCCACCTTTAGAACTTAGAACATCTTGTTCTGGTTTTCTTTGTAGGGTTTCTTAAAAACACCAGTTTCTTTTCCAAGTGGGTTCTTTGAGAACTTGCACTAGCACATAGATAGTTTATCTTCCCTCTGCCTGCACTTTAGTTAATCAAAACAGACAGGATATAACATGCATTAAACCAACAGGACTCTTTAGAGACCTTAACCTCTATTGGAGAGAAAGGACTTATTTTTTACTTTAAATCAGTATATAACAGGAAGTTCTAAGTCAGTCACATCCCTTCAAAGGGTGACATATAATTCCATTACCCTCTCTGTGCTGGCTGCCTCTACCCCTCAACTTGCCCAAGGTTATCTTCTTCCTTGTAGATCAAGGTTGGCCATTCCTAAATTATTTTTTTACTGCCGCCTGTTAAGTTCAGGTCAGAATTAGCTAATTGTCTTGGCATCCATTCAAGCCATGGAGAATCCAAACCCCTTGGCCCAATCTCCTCTTTTTATGGCTGAGAACTGAGAAGTTAGTGCAGTGGTTAGGAACACAGGCAGATTAGGGGTCGAATCAGCCCTACCACCCTCATACCACATGACTTCAATGTCTTAACCTCTGCAGGCCACAAGTGTCCTCATCTGTAGAGGTAAGAACAGTTCTGGCTTTGCAGGGCTGTTGTAAAGATAAATGGGATAATGTATTTAAAACCTTCAGCACAGTGGCCTGGCACATGGTAACTATTGTTAATATTAGCTATTATTATTAAGACTAATAAATTGAAAGTGTCTCAGTACAGATCCTAGGAGGTAGAGGCCAAGCCAGAATTAGAATCCAGCTGTTCCGGGTAGCTGCTATCAGAACTTTTGTTTATATATGGCTTTCATTTGTAGAGCTTCACCTGTTTGATATGGCTTTAATGATGCTGGAAACAATTCCCTAAGCATGTTTTGCACTAAATAGGTAGATTTCAATGAAGAATGATGCATCAGAATCCCCCAGGAAACCTTCTCAAACTCCTCCTGCATTCCTCTCATCCCGCTTTGAAACCTGCCACCAAAATACCTGCTTATTGAGAGAAGCCAGATCAAGCTACACTTGCCAACATGCCTGCTTCTGAGTGCCTATAATAGGGATGTTCAGGGACATTCACACAGGCAAGAGGACCCGCTGGGTCTTTGGCGCCATTCCCAAGGAGTGGGCAACATTTCTTGATTCTTTGGCTCTCTTGGCCCAAAGCCCTTCTCCCTTTTTTTTCCAATTGAAATACTTATTGAGATAATTATAGATTCACATGGAGTTATTTGAAACAGAGAGATCCTGTGTACCCTTTACCCAATTTCTTCCCAATGGTAACATCTTGCAAAATTAAAGTACAATTTCACTACCAGAACATGGACATGGATACAATCCACCAAACTTAATTCAAATTCCTGTTTTCCTTGTATTCATTTGTATGTTCTGTGTGTGTGTGCATTTAGTTCTACACACTTTACATGTGTAAGTTCATGTTTCTACCACCACAGTCAAGATACAATTGTTGCCTTGTTAAAACTACCCTTACATCCTTCTCTCCCCCACCTCTATCCCTAACCCCTGGCAACTATTAATCTGTTCTCCATTTCTATAATTTTGTCATTTTAATGCCAAATAAATGTTATTATACAGTAGGCAGCCTTTTGGCATTAGAATTTTTCACTCAGCTAGTTCCCTTGAGAGTCACCCAAGTTCTTGGATGCATCAATAGTTTGTTCCTTTAAATTGCTGAGAGCAATCCATGGTATTGATGTACCACAGCTTGTTTAACCATTGGCCTGTTGAAGGACATCTGGGTTGTTTCCAGTTTAGGGCTATTACAAATCAAACTGCTATGAACATTCATGTACTCCTCTCCTTTCTGGTCACTAATTGGTACAGATGCTCCTACTTTGCTGAGGTCTTTGTTCCTGCTGTGGCAAATATGACTTGTCACCACAGTGTCCTTTCTATGCCAACTTCTAATGGCTCTGGAAAATCTGTCCAGATGCTCCCCTACAGATATTTATCACCAGGTAGGCACTTCTGAGCCTTTCCTCTTAAAGAAATAAAATAAAACAAACCTGAGTTTGGGAATAAGACAAACTAGGCTCACACTGCAGGTAGGGGCTCTGCCGTGTATACTTGTGAAACCTTGAGCAAGTCACTTAACCCTCTGAATCCATTTCATCATGATAAAGTAAGTCATAGTTGTTAAGGTTACTTTACTGGCACTTACGGTGGCAGTGTGATGAAACAGTTAAAAGCAGAGACTCTGGTATCATGCTGTCTGGGTTTGAATCCTGGCTCTAACAATTATTGGCCCTGTGATCTCAAGCAAGTTATTTAACCTCTCTGTGCCTCAGTTTTTCCATCTGTAAATAGGTATGTTGATAGTACCTATCTCATGGGGATGTTGAGAGGATTCAATTAATATATGTAATTACTACACATAATAAATGTTCAGAAGTGAACATTATCTCTTATTATGTGGTAGGCACTGTTCTAAGCACTTTACACAGACTATTTAATCCTATAAATAACTTTATAATACAATTGTTGTTATGAGATTGATTTTACAGATAAAACTGAATTTAAGTAAGTCACTTGCTCATGGTCATTGGGCTGGAAAATGAGGGAACTGAGATTCCTTTTTGAGCTGGTCTTTGTTCCTAACTTCTACACAATACTGGAGCCATAAACTGGGGTGCCATTGCCTGGTCTCACAGAGCAATTTTGAGTATTACAAAGAAAACTGTATTATGTGGTGTTTGGTATTCAAACTCTTCCACACGTTAGTTTCCTCTTTTAACTACTGGTGATCGATGAGCAGTAGATGATTCTATAGTTCTATGCACAGCAGAAATTGGCCCCTTAAGACAAAACAAAAGTAGCAATTTGAGGGTACCGATGGATGCTCCGCAAACATCTGCAATGCTGACCTGACTCAATCACAACCAGAGTTGGGACAAGTCCATCCAACACAGCCATGACTCACTACAACAGAGCAACTGCCTCACTTCTTTTCTCAGAGGACTTTGCAGCTACATTGTAGAGAATGCTCAGACAGTGGCACCAGTGTGAGCTCCTACGGGACAGGAGTCACACATTCTGCATTTTGTTGCCCCAGCACTTAACCCAGTGTCTGGGAGACACTCGGTAAATGTACAGAACCCCAGTGAGATTCTGGCATAACAAAGAGAGCCCCAGGCCAGGGATCAGAAGACCCGGGTTCAGATCCCAGCTGAGCTCCTACCAACTATGTGACCTCAAGGGAATTGCTTCCTCTTATGAGGCTTCAATGTTCCTAGCTGTGAAATGAGGGGTTTCAACCATATGCACTCTAGAGTCCCTTCCAGCTCTATATTCTCTGCTGGTAGCAATCCCTTTTCTTTCTGGTTTTCTCTTTCTTTTTTCCCTGCCTCTCTCTGTCTTCCTTTTTTAATTTTTCAATCAGCCAGCAACAATTTCCTACCATGTGCCACACCCTATGCCAGAAGCTAGGAACTCAATGGTGAGCAAGATAAATACAGAAAAAGGTACTGAAGTGTTTGATTTACAAAATGCTATAAATACATAAGAATATTCAATTCTTATTTTGAAACTTTTGCTTCAACATACAAGCTAATTATGTAGTTTTTATAACTCTCAGTGACATGCATGGGAGAGGTAAAGGAAGATCCAGTTGCACTAAACACTTAAGAGAAGTCCTTTGATTCTGACATGAACAGCTACAATTATGTAGACAATTCAGTTTAAACAGGTTTGGCTGAAATTACCTAGGTCATTGCAACAGTTATCCAGGTGAGATTGGCTGGTAGAAACTCGGTGACAAACTATCTCCATTCCAACTTACAAAAATGCTTTAAAAATTAAGCATATTGGTGCATTCACAGTCAAGTTGGGAAAATGACTTCTACTTTAGAACTAGCTTAAGAGCACAGTAATGGCTAGCTAGTGTGTACAGAGACAGATGTGGAGATGACAAGTAGAAACAGATGATGGTTTCATTCAATCTGCAGTTTCTGTACCTGTCCCTTACAAAAGTAGACCAGTCAGAAACTTAAATGCCTAGAAAGTTCAACTTTGGTTTGTAAGAGTGAAGTGATCACTGTAACCATCCTTTGCTTGTAACTCAAAGGACAAGTGAGTTGAGAGAATATTTAGATTTTTTTTTCTAATTTTCCTGAAGAGTGAATTGGGGAAGTAATAGTTAGACATAAAGAGGCTTTGAGATTTGGCCAAAAGATATAACAAAAAGCAAGAAGAATGGGGCCTCAAGTGAAACAGGGAGAAAAGAGTGGACTGGTACTTGAGGAACATCAGGATTTGGTCAGTCAGTCACACTAGTGGGCAAGTTATCAAAATTCTCATATTCGCCAGAAGCCTTAATGTAAACTAAGAGATTTGTTATTTTTACAACTTCCTCATTCCTCAAATGCCTCATTTAGAGGGACATCATGCTATGTTGTTAAGACGTAATAAAATATTTTAATCTTTGACATTTGTGAAATTTCACAATTACTGAGTGCCCACTGTGGGCACAATTTTATTCTAGGTTTTCCAACCTGAATTCAGAACACATCTAGAAATACAGAAAAAAATCTATTTCTCAAACGGTAACATCAATAGCAACTACCTATAAAATATCTCTCCCTCAAATAGGTCTTTAGTTAAAAGACAAGCACAAAAGAGAGGATGCCCATCCAGCAGAAGAAACCCACAAGATCTTGTTTCCTGATTATAAGAACTGGAAAATTCACATTCGTGCATTAGCACTGATTTCAGATTCATGGTAATGCCACCTATGCATTATTACAATTTCACATTTTAGAGGCCTGTCAACCTGGATACCAATGCTTTAAAAAAAAAATAAACTATCAAAAGAAAATATAAGTTGTCTTTAACACATTTCTAAGGTAATATATAAAGGAAAACAAGAATTAGTTCATGGAAGTTTCTACTTCTTTCAGATCAAATTAATAAAGTCTCTTTTAATCACAGCATTTAAAGATATCAAAAGCAGCATTCACCCCAGCAATAACTGAACATTTTACCTATCAAGGTGTTAAATGAATTGGAAAGGGGAGTGGCACGTATTAGTAATTAGTTATAAATTTTAGACACCAGAAAATTAAGAAAAATAGTGCCAAAATTATAGGTATCATCAAGGAACTACATTGTGTACCCACCTCAAATGGAATAATGAAGCACATACCTTCCAAAACACATCACCATAATCCAATAGGTTTCAAAGTGATCCGTGAATTTACCTAGCCACCTGTCAATGAATGTTTATGTGGTTATTTCTCTATCTCCACAGAATCAAGGAACTTTAATTATTTTTCATTACATTCTATGTCGAGGGTAAGCAATCGTTACTCAGATTTGGTCCTTTCATCATTTCACTAGTGGTCCCCAACTCCATTAAAAAAAACATTTGGATGGGTGGGAAAAGCTCATGGGGGAGATGTGGAGGAAAAAAGAGATGGTGAGTCACATCCACCTTCTGTGAGGCCTAATCTAAATCTAGCCAAATTCAGAGCTGAAATCTGGATAAGCACATAACAAGAGGCACTGCTGTCTCCCCTGTATCTACACCCCACTTGATAGAAAAGCCTTAGAGATGTTTGTAGATTAAAGAGTAAAAGCTGCCAAACTACTTTTGCACAAAAGGCTTAACAGGTAACGTGTCCAGTTTCTAAACTTTGCTCAAGGAGCAAGGGTGTTCACACCCAGCAACTGAGCCTGTGGCAACAATTCAGAACTGGGGACACCAGCTTTATTTACAAGGCAACTGTTTTTCTGAGATTTCAGAATTATTCAAGTTGGGAAGGGTGACATTTTTGTCTCTAAAAAGAAATATTTGAAACTTTCTGGTCATATTAAAACAGGATATAAGCACAGTAACACTTTAGTGCTGTTGGTATAGCTTTTTTGTTCACATTTATTTATTTTCCTCTTGCTTACAAATTGTCCCTTACCCCAAGTTAGAAGATTACATAGAAAGAGTCTCGATATCAATCTATGCTATAGCTTCCCTTTGCTATTTTTTTGGTGTGAGAAAGACACTGGGGCTCATGTTTAGAAAAAGTAAATGAAAGGATCAACTGACACGATTGTTACATTTTATTTTAAAGGTTTTAGAAGATGAGGGGCAGAGCTCGCAAAAGTTACCTGAATCATTAAATACCACAAAGTTGGAGAACTTTTTAAAAAAGAGTGGATACCAAAATAGCTTTTAGGAAGATGATACCTTAATAGTCTCTTAAATTGTTGAAGAGAGCAAGAGAAGGCTTGAGATCTGGAGCATAAGAGTTATATTTTAAAACATGCTAAAGAATACATTGAAACAAAAAGAATGAGGAAAAAACATATTGTGTCTTAAAGGTTAAATCCTATTATAAATGAACACCATTTCTATGTTACAGTCCACTTCAACAATATTGAAGTGGAACAAACAAAACCCCCATTACTAAAAGAGCTTGAACATTCCTTTGGAGTTGACTGCTAAAAAATTTACCCTGCACATGGGGTACACATGAAAAAACATCATGGAGAGACTCAGAACATCTGCAGACATAAAACTGTCTTTCTACATTGCACTTATTGGTCTTGAACCCAGTTGAAGAAGGCTCAGATACAACGTGAAGCTTGTCATCCTGGTGTGGGGGAGCAATTTGAAGCCAAAGGGCACTTTGTCATAGCTAATTTATGTGGCTACAAGTGTAATATTCTGCTCAATTCCAAGTATCTACTGAGAATTAAAGAGCAGATAAAACTTCCTAACCATTTCCAAGAATTCATTTGATAAAGGGTAATCATCACAGAGTTTATATAGGCTTAGTTTTCTTAAAGCCACAGATTTCATTCTAGAAAGGAGAAAGTACATGGCATTAATAGACCAAGCATGCTGTGAATTCTAGAATACTAAACTAAGTTCTTTTTCTCTTGCTTAACAACCAATTATATCCAAGACAGAACTGTTAATATTTTACAACATGTCAAAGAAAGACATAATAAAGCCAACATTTTTGCCTAAGTGTCACACTAACCTTTATCTAGAGCTATTATTCTTGGACTTTCTACAAAAGTTTCTTTTCAAATAATTTATTATTTATAACAACTGGGAAAAAGTGTGAGGACCTGGTAAAGGTAACAAACTTCCTTTTTAAAACTTCTCTCATGCCTAACTTTTTATATACTAAAATAATCCTTCTTCTTTTCTGCAGAAGTACCCAGGGAAAAAGTGACATTTCTCTGTTCTTCAATGTTCTGACAGAGGCTTCTCGCCCTGCAACTCATGTCTGGGTGATTCAGCCTTGTTCTCAATGAGAGAGATCTCTAGCACAGGTAAGAGTAGCTGAAAAGCATCCTGAATGTAGGAAGCACTGTTTGACGCCTGCCAGGAATGGAAAAAACAAGAAAAAGAAAATATCAGTCACTTAAACAAGAAAATATACTGTAAAACAACAAAAGAACATATTAATTTTTGCAATCTAACTGAATGCCCAGCCTGGCAAATAAGAACACATACTTGGCCTTTTGGGTAAACTTTATTATACAGAGAAGAAGAACCTAGCTCTTAAGATGATACAACAGCACCAAAAGAGAATTTAAGCATTTGTGTCCAACATTACCACCAGAAATGGTAGTTGTTCTTTGGCAACAACGTCAAACTTGACATTCAAAGCTTCTGTATTCCTTGAGTGGGTAGATTCTGTCATAGTACTGAAGTCAATTACTGAAAGAAGGATTCAAAAGGCTATGAATTCTGCACCTATAGCATTTCCAGTCCATAGTGATAGCTCTTCTCCCATAGACTCAATGCAGTCAGTGAACATGAGACAGCTGCTCACAAACATAAACAAAAACCGGTGCTTCCAAAGATGACAAGCTAGCTGATTAGCTGAATTGGTTAGAGTATGGTACGAATAACACCAAGGTCTAGGGTTTGATCCCTGTACTGGCCAGCAATAAATAAACAAATAGATAGATAGATAGATAGATAGATAGATAGATAGATAGATAGATAGATAGATAGATAGATAGATAGATAGATAAAAAGTGACACAGTATAAATATATTTCTATCTCTCACTACAGACATATTTATGAGAAGTGTTCTGGAATCATTATGCTCAGAGTTTGCCAGACCTCATTTATATCTGACAAGTTCTCACATTCCAGAAGAATAACAAGAGAGAATTCATTATATTAAGATAAAAATATATAATTTCAAGGACAAGAGTGTTTCAAATCTGTAAGCAAGAACAACTCAAAATAGCAACAGGAAACCCATATCACATGAGATTACCTTTTTTGAATTTATCAGTGGCAAATACTTATTTGAACTTCAGTGTTACATTTGCTACCAAATTTTCCAGCCAAAAGAGACCTCAGATATCATCTAGTTAAATCTCTTATTTTGCACATGAAAATGAGTCTGCCAAGAAGGTAAATGCCAGGTCCACGGTCATAAAGCAAATTAGGGAAGATTCAGGACATGACCTGGCTCCTGGTTTGCAAAGTTCTTTCAACTATACCACTCTGTCATCTACTAAATCACAAACTTATATTTTAAAAAAGTGAGAAGCTAGTAAAGGGCCACAAAAATTGATTACACTGTGTAATTATGAATATACTAATTATCCTGATTTGAGCATCATGTATTGTACACAGGTATTGATATTCAACGCTATACCCCACAGATATATACAATCAATTATATTTCAATAAAAATAAATAATTGTTTAAATGATCAAGAGTTTCCCTGACTATTTATGGAAAACTGTGCAGTTAAGGAATTAAAATCACTTCCTTGATGGTAATTTTAAAAGAATTTTAAACTAGAGAATTAATATTCCAGTAGTCAAAAAAAAAAAAAACTTAATTTATATTTAAAACCTATTTATCAAATACATTTACTTTCTCTCCCTGATTTACATAAACATGTTTCTAACAGATCATCAAAAGTCTAAATTGTCTGCACAATTCATTTACAAGACAGAGTTCTTAAAACATGGAATCCAGAATGCATCATGGAAGGAGGTAACAGATTCAGATCATGGCATCCTCTTGCACCCCCTCTTCTATGGAGTTAAACCACCGACCTCCTTAAATCTAATGGACTGATGGGGATTAGGTAAACATAGGCAAAACAAAGCAAGATTTCTTGGCATGGGAATGACAAAATGGGGGGTTTTTTTGTTTTGTTTTATAACAAATCTCTGCATAAACCTTAGTCCTTTAGGTAGCAGTGCTTGCGTGTTTGTAATTTTCAGTCCTTCACGTTTACCAGCTGGTCTCTATAAGGTGTTTCATTACTGAGAATTGTCCATTAAGCTGTCAAGGAGTAGTAGTAAGTAATGACAGCCTACCACTTCTTCCATTGCTCTTTGCCCTACAGCTTCAACTTTATGCTTTGTAATTAATGGGCAAGGAATACACATCAAATATATACCATTTTGGTCATATCTGCATCAACATGGTTAACCTACCAATCTGATTAAAAAAAAAAAAAAAAAAAAAAACACAAACTAAAGACTTAAGAAGAGTTAATCAATACGTAATACATTAGGACTTGAAAACAATTACTAACCTCTAGAAATACCGCAGTGATTAATGGGTTAAGAACGTCTGCCTTTTCTTTGACCTGGAATAAAGGATACAGTGTTTACTGAGCACAGCAGATTAAAAAACAATAAGTAGAGTTATGATCCCACTTTGAAACATGCACATACCCACACATAAACATAAGCATAGAAAGTTTGGAATGGCTTACTGACTAGCTCAGTTGCTTAGAGCTCAGTGCTGGTAACCCAAGGTCAAAGGCTCAGATCCCCACACCAGCTAGCTGCCAAAAAAAGAAAGTTTGGACTGAGAGCAAAATGTCATCTCTGGAAGGTAGAATTTTAAGTTCTTTAAGCTTCCCTCTTTATACCTTTCTGTGCTATCCAAATTGAGAGTGTACCACTTTATAGTTTATTATTGACTTTAAAAAGTATACTCATTTTGGAAGAAGGGACGGTAAAGATACATTGACCACAAAACTTCAAAACCATTTTAAAACAAAACATGCGGATAAAACATGTGCTTAAAAAACTCAATGGTTTTTACAATGAGCTGTTTGGAAAAGTCTTCATGGAAATAATGCAAATTTAATACCTGCATGTATTAGCACCTTATAGTTGATTCACTGGCATAAAGTATCTTTATGGAATATGTGGAAAGACTTGGCCTCATACACAGAGCTCTTCTTTTAAAGGAAATACTAAGAAAAGAGAAGCTATATCATGAGGATATTCTTTATAGGAATAATCTAAATTCAAATTAAGAAAATATAACTTGGGCGTGGTCTTACTAAAATAAATGTAAGAATCCACAGTAAAACTTGCTGCCACACTGACACTGACATACTTACTATAAAGTGATTTTTATTTGCTTGTTTAAAATGCCCTTGGTTTTATATCCTAACTCATGATTACTGGTTTCTCAATCATATTCCAAAGTTCACACATCTTCAGTAAATTTTTACAATTCCAATTAAAAAAAAAAAAAAAACCTTTAGCTTTAACTGCAGTTCTCCCACTGGGTGGCAACTGCATAATATGAGCGTTGCCATAGCCTAAATAAGGAACTGCTCTTTAAAACCGGAGTCAAAATTGGGGGATTTTTATTTTACCAAGGTCTACGTTTCCATTATAGGCCTGATCGGACAGCACAAAGAATACTAAAGATTTCATAAAAAGAGAGAAAATAAATGAGTTGCAAAAATCAATTATATATACACAAGCTGATCCTAAAATTCACATGAAAACACACGGGGCCCCAAATAATCAAAAAATCTTGAAAATAAAAACAAAATTGGAGGACTCACACTTCCTGATTCAAAACCTACTACAGGGCCGAGCCCGTGGCGCACTCGGTAGAGTGCTGCGCTGGGAGCATGGCGACGCTCCCGCCGCGGGTTCGGATCCTATATAGGAATGACCGGTGCACTCATTGGCTGAGTGCCGGTCATGAAAAAACAACAAAAAAAAAAAAAAAAAAAAAAAAACCTACTACAAAGGTACAATAATCAAGACAATATGGTATTGGCTTAAGGATAAATTTACAGATCAATAGAACAAAAACGAGAGTCCAGAAATATACCCATCTATCTGCGGTCAACTGATTTTCGACAAAGGGACCAAGACAATTCAATGGCAGAAAGAAGAGCCTTTCCAATAAATGGTGCTGGGACAACCAGAGAGCCACATGCAAAAGAATAAAACTTGACACCTACCTCACTCCACACACAAAAATTAACTCAAAATGGATCACAGACATAAATGTAAGAGCTAAAACAAAACTCTTAGAAGAAAACACAGGAGTAAATCATGATCTTGGGTTAGAGAATGATTTCTCGGATATAACACCAAAAGCACAAATGATAAAAGAGAATACTGACAAGCTGAATTTTGTCAATATTTTAAAACTTATGTGCAAAGGACACTATCAAGAAAGTGAAATCACAACCTATGGACTGGAAGAAAATACATGCACATCATATATCTTAAGAAACTTATATCCAGAAAATATAAAGAACTCCTACAAGTCAATAATAAAAAGACAAGCAATCCAATTTAAAAAATGGGCCAAATATTTGAACAGACATTTCTCCAAAGAAGCTATACAAATGGTCAACAAGCACATGAAAAGACGCTCAACATCCTTAACCATAAAGAAAATGTAAATCAAAACCACAATGAGACACCACTTCATATCCACCAAGATGACTTAAAATAAAAAAGACAGTAACAAGTGCTGATGAGCATGTGGAGAAACTGGAACCCTCATACACTGCTGGCAAGAATGTAAAATTAAGCAGCCACTTTGGAAAATAGTTTGGTCATTCCTTTATTTTTTTTTTTTAAATAAGATGACCAGTAAGGGGATCTTAACACTTGACTTGGTGTTGTCAGCACCATGCTCATCCAGTGAGCTAACCGGCCATCCCTATATAGGATCTGAACCCGTGGCCTTAGTGTTATCAACACCACACTCTCCAAAGTGAGCTGGGGGCCGGCCCCTGGTCATTCCTTAATGACCCACATCACCCATATGACTCAGCAATTCAACTCCTAGGTATCTACTCAAGAGAGATGAAAACATGTTCACACAAAAAATCATACATGCATGTTCAGAGCACCGTTATTCATTACAGCCAAAAAGTAGAAACAATCCAGATGTCTACCAACTAATGAATAGATAAAATGTGATATGTATCCATAAAACAGAATATTATTTGGTAATAAAAAGTACTGATACATGCTATAATGTGAATGAGCCTCAAAAACATTATGCTAAGTGAATAGAACCAGACACAAAATACCACATATTATATAATGCTATTTATATGAAATATCCAGAATAGGCAAATCTATGGAGACAGAAAGTAAATTAGTGTTGCTTAGAACTGGGAAGTGTGGAGAGAAAAGGAATGAGAAGTGACTGCTAAAGGTACAAGTTTTTGGGGGAGATTAAAATGTTCTAAAATATGATTATGATAATAGTTACATAACTCTGTAAATATACTAAAAGCCTTTGAATTGTATACTTGAAGTGGGTGAATTTTATGGTATGTAAAGTGCTAAAAAAAATAAAGCTGCTGAAAAAAAAATAGACATTAGTATAAATTCTTACCCCCTCAGTTGTTAGGCAGCTGGTGAACTCTTTAGATAGAGAGGACAACTCTTTACACAACACAACTGTCATCCTAGGAAAGAAAGGAGAAGTCAAGAAAGTTTTTTCTTTTTCTCTTTTTTTAAATAAGCTATATTTAACACTGTCAGAAGAAAATAAATCACTTCTGGCACTAAATGTGAAAGAAGAACGCTTTTAAAGAGAGTAAATATTCCTAAATCAGCTACCTAATGTATTTGGTGACCCATCGGAGCAGGCATTCATGCTACAGAAAGAGAGGTTCAGTCTTTAGAAAAACATTTTTCTATAAAATCCTCTAGAAAGCACTATACTTTCAAGATGAACCAAAGGAAATAATTAAAATAATTTTAAGGAGACAATATGGTACTTAAAAGACCCTACATTCCATTTAGAAACACAGTTAAAATATTTATTCATTCATTCAGCAAATGTTTACTTAAAGTCTTCTATATGCAGGCATGGACCTAAACACTGGAGACATATCAATGAATAAGCAAAGTCCCAGTTTTCACAAATTCTAACTTACCTGTTAAGAGGGAGTCTTTATACAAGGGTGCTTTGAAAAGTTTGTGGAAAGATTCATATTATCTTTTAATCCCATTTTTCCACTAAATTTTTGAATCACCCTCGTATATAAGTAGATATATATATATAGATACACACACATACACACACATATACATGTATATATATGTATGCATATACACAAATATACATAAACATATACACACATACATATATATGCATGAGGTGCTGATATGAGCTGAGAAAATAAAGCAGAATAAAGGATTAGAGAATGGTCAGAGATGCTATTTTAGATTGTGTGGTGAAGAAAGGGCTCTCTGAGAAGGTGGCATTTGAGTAGAGACCTGAATTCAGTGAGGGAGTGAGCTACATCTCAAAGAACATTACAAGCAGTAGGAATAGCCACTTCCACAGAACAGGCTGCTTTAAGGGTTTTGAGTCTCTCCTCTTAAAGGGTCTTCAAGGCAAAACTAAGCCCCGCTCATGGAATGCTATGGAGGGGCAGTGATGCTGCAGGTAGAGGTAGTCTGGAGAATATCAACAGCCCCTCCCAATCCTAACACACTGGATACCCTCACACATTTTTTTTTCCCCAATGAACATCCTCATTATTTCAATCAGGAGATTTATTTAGAAACTACTGGGCTTTTTTTTTTTTTTTTTTTTCCCTCCTCTAATTATCTACATTCTACTCTTTTTAAATATTTTTGTTCAAAATTGGCAATATGGTGAGAGAAAAGGATGGGTTTGGAACTTAGTCAGATCTGGGTCTAAATCCCAGCCACACAACCTGGGCAAACAACTTCTGTGTTTCCTCATTTTTAAAGTTGGACTAATCACTTACTTTTAAGATTACATGCAGAAATGATACATGTAAATCCCTTAGCATGGTGCCTGACATATAATTAACACTCAATAAATAATAACTATTATTAAGAATTGAAGTTCTTAGATCTATTTTCTGTTTTCACGTACACCAAATTCCAATCCTATTGAGACTAACAATCTGTGAAGAAATAGTTTTCAGAGCATGAGCTGTTTAATAGAAAAGGCAGATTTATAATGTAGGCTAATGGCTCAATGAAAAGAAAAAACACCCAGAATGAACAAACCTCTAATACGTGAATTGGTGCAATGTGAATAGCAACTTGTAGAGCGGAAAGTTTCTAAAACTTAGAAAATAAGCTGAAAAAACTCAGCAATTTGAATCATTTAGAGGGATACTCATCACACTTACTGGGAAAGAGTTCGGCTCCTTTCTATAGCTGTCACTTCCTGCTTCCGGCCATGCAGAACCAACGCTGCTGTTTTGTGGAACAGTTCAATTGAGCAGGCAGTCATTTCCGCTAAACTCCGGATTGCAAATGCATGGATATCCTGGATGGAAAAACAAAACAAAGCATAACAATACGAAGCATAACAAAACAAAACACTGGTCTTTTTTTAACCTGAGTGCAAATGACATTGCCTTGCTTCTCTCACACTAAAGGATTCAATATTTTGAAAGTAGCAGAGACTAATAGCTGCCCTTCAATAAACATTCTCTTCTTCTTCCATGGCAGTGATATAATTTTATAGCTGGATTCATAGCTACAAAAGTAAAGGCTCCCCTGAAGTCAGGTGTGACCATGTGACTACATTTTTGCCAAAAGATTTAGATAAAAAGTGCCTGGTGGCAGCTTCTAGGAACCTTCCTCAAGACAGTACATGTGCAACCTTTCTCTTTTTCTTTACTCCTCCTTTAATCTTATAGTCTGGATCTAAAATACTGCAATCTTGGATCACAAGGTTGAAATTATGGATAGTAGTGAAACAAAATAGAAGGAGCCTGGGTCCCTATGACACTCACATCTCAAATCTATTAAAAAAAAAAAAGAAGAAGAAGATAAAAGCTTTAGTTGCTTTGGCTACCTCTATTGAATTTTTATTGGCTTGCTCTGTATTTTCTGCTTCCAACTGTTTTTCTCCTCCTCCTTTCTCTGCTAATGGCTTGGTCAGAGATGTCCTAATCCATTCATAGGCAGTATTTCTTGCCTAAATAAAAAAAAGATTATTGTCCATCAACAATTCAATTCAACTCACCAAGATTACTGTATACCTACCAGGAACACATTTTCATCCTGGAAGTCATGTTCTTGTTCTCACCTTAACATACCATCTAGTTTTTCAGTCCTTATCCTACTAGACCCTCTCAATAGTCCTTAACACTGCTGACCACACATTCCTTTTTGAAATTCTCTAATCCTTTGGCTTTAAAAAAAAAAAAAAAAAGAGGTACAACTTACATAAAGTGAAGGGCACAAATATCTAGAGTACAACTCAAGAAATGTTTACATGTGTATATGCTGAAACTATGACCCAGATCAAAATATAGAACATCCCCATCACCCCCAGAAGGTCCCTTCAGGCCCCTTCCTAATTAATACTGCTCAAACCACGTCACCCTCCTCCTGCCCAAAGACAATCACTCTTTTGTTCAGTATAAATTAATTTTATCTGTTCTTAAAATCCATAAAAATGGAACCATACATTCATTCTAATTTGTGTCTGGCTTCTTACACACAACATACCATCTGTTAGATTTATCCTGTTGTTTCATGTATTAGTAGTTCATTTTTATTAATTATTGTGTAGTACAGTAGTTCCCCTTATCCACGATTTCACTTCCCATAGCTTGCGTTACCTGCAGTCAACTGTGGTATAAAAATATTAAATGGAAAATTCCAGATATAAACAATTCATAAGTTTTAAATTGCACACCATCCTGAGTAGTGTGAAGAAATCTCACACCATCCCACTCGGGCCATGAATCATGTCTTTGTCCAGGTATCCATGTTGTATATACTACCCACCTGTTAGTCACTTAGTAGCCCTCTTGGTTACCAAATTGAAAAACATAATGTATACAGTTCAGGACTATTTACAGTTTCAGGCATCCTCTGGGGGTCTTGGAACGTATCCCTCATGGATAAGGGAGAACTGCTGTATTTAATTTTATAGACACACCATAATTCATCCATTGTCCCAATAAAGAACCTTTGGGTTGTTTCTAGTTTTCTTTGGCTTTTGTAACACAACTATCTTCTGGTTCTCTCCCTACCTTTATGATCATTCCTCCTCAACCTCTTGTATGTATTGGTTCTACTTGGCCAGTCCCTCAAACATCAGTATTATTTGGAGTTCTAGCCTTGACTCTCCACTTGTCTCACCTTACTCCCTCTCCTTGAGCACCTCCATCCATCCTATTCCAGTGATTTTTAACCTATCCCAGCCTTGCTGCTGACTTAGATCCTTGTTTCTAGCCCTGACATCTCCTAAAAACAACTTATTCCAGATGCCTGCTGGACACATGTACCATGACATTCTGCAGGTACTGCACACAGAACATGTAAAAAATTTGAACTCATATTTCTATTGCTACCCCCAAAGTTTTCATCCTCTTTTGTCTCCCAGAGTTGTAGAGATGCTATCACATAGCAGTCACTTGAACTAAAATAAAAAACCCATCTTAGATTTTTTCCTCTCCACTCAATACCAATATGCTCTGATTTTACCCAAGTCGTCTTCCTCTTCCTACCCCTCTTCTTCCTCCCTGGTATTACCTCTTGAGTTCAGAGCCACTTCATGACTGGTCTCCCTGCTTCTGATCTGACTCACCTTAAATCCTTCTTTCATAATGTTACCAGTGCTCAGTGTCAAGCTCAGAGCTGACCATTTCTCTTTCCTTCAATGGCTCCTCATCAACTAGATCATGCTCCTTCACATGATGTAACAAGTCTCCATGACCTACACCCTGCGTACTTCTCCAGCCTCATCTCTTAACACTTTCCACTTAATGGCCTGGTAATAATGACCAATACTGTGTCTGTTCTTTAATAATCCACCCAGACATTGTCTCCTCCAGGTAACTTAAATTTCATACTTACCAAATTTACTGGCCACCTCTTAAATTTAGAACTTACCAAAATATACTGAATTTAACTATGCATCTGTTTCCAAACTAAACTACGTATTATAGGATAGCTGTAGAGTGTTTTAATTGGCTTTGCACACCCAGTGTCTGGCACATTGTAGAGAACACCTACTGTTTCTACCTGGCCAGCATTCATATCTCCTCTTCTCAGTTCATATGGTTTAGATGGGGCTACCTCTATCCCACAAAAAGTCTTCAGAACAATCCAGCTCTGATCTTACTTAAATATTAACCTCTCAAATTAACAAAAAAACAAACAAAATGAACTATATAAAGTATTGAAAGGAGGAAAATACAAAGTGTGTTGAGCAAACTGTGAGATATCTAGTAAGACCTGACTATAGGCTATGGGCATTTATGAATTAATGCATTTATTGTAAATATGTACTGTATACTGTGCTAGGTGCTGGGGTTTCAGTGGTAAACAATACAAACTGGGGGCCTTCTCTATTCTAGTGAGGAAAGACAATCAACAAGCAAACGAACACACCTGTGAAGAAAATAAAATGGGATGATGGAAAGTATGGACTGGGTAGGTAGAGGACAGCTTGAGTCTGGGTGGTCAAGAAGGGTCTGTGAGGAGATATGTAAGCTAAAATCTGAAGGACAACAAGGAGATAACCATACAAATATTTAGACAAGGAGAGTTGTAAGCACAAGGAAATGAGCTTGGTGTATTTGAGGAACAAAAGCCAGCATGGGAAGAATATAGAGGATGGGGGAGCAGGATAGGATTGGTAATACTTATAGAAGAGAAAAATGAGAGATGAGACTGGAAAGAACGCTAACAGTTGACTAACAGTCCAAACAGCATGTGAAATGGCAATTTATTTGAAGAGATAAAATGAGAGAAAAAAAACAGGGATTGATTGATTTGAGATTAAAAAAGAAAGACAGCTGGCTGATTAGCTCAGTTTTTTAAGAGTGTGGTGTTAAAACACCAAGGTCAAGGGTTTGGATCCCCTTACCTGCCAGCATCAAAAAAAGTAAAATAAATAAAAAAAATAAAAAAGAAAGAAAAATGGAGAGTGATAAGGCCACATAAAAGAAAACTTTTTATTTATTAAAACATAAATTTAATATACTTGAAGGAGATATTTTAGTAGGCATAGTGCATACCCAAAGTAACCTCTCTTGTAATAATACATTAAGTGAAGTCATCATGAACTACTCTGCCAACTCAAGGTAATTATTGCTTTCTAAAATTATTAATGTCACCCACCCCCACGATTCAGTCTGCAACTTGCCATTGGTGAAATCTGGAGACTTAGAAATTAAAAGCACTTTTGAGCTTAGCTTATTTTTCTTTCAGATAAAAAATAATGAGGCCTGGAGAAGGAATGGGATTTGCCCAAGGTTATACTACATGTGTGTATCAGAATAAGAATCAAGGTTCAGAACCCATACTGGCCACAGAATCTTATTCCCAGACTCTTTACTTCAGTGCTCTTTCCCCTAGCATCACACAGCCTCCCATATGAGTCCTTTAGGATCAGTGGTTAGGCCTTGATCCTTAGCCATTCTACATCTTAATTCTTAATGCCTAAAGTTTAAACAATCTGAAGACTGCTTTCAGAGTATGGCTAGAACTACCAGACATATAAGAAGTTACTGGTCTATTAAAAATATTTATTAATGTGACCTCCTTTAGCATGGAAACTATGTCCTTTTCACTATTATTTCCCTAGCACTTAGCAAATTACCTCGAATAATAAAGGCTTATTGAACATATGCATATTTACTGAACACCTGAATGTACAAAACATCAGGTTAACTTCTATGGGGCCATCAACAATGATCATTTATTTACCATGAGCCAGGCACTTTGGCTTTTTTTTTTTTGGTGGCTGGCCAGTATGGGGATCTAAACCCTTAACCTTGGTGTTAGCAACACTGCTCTAACCAGCTGAGCTAACTGGCCAGCCTACTTTGTAAGATCTTTGTGTGAATGAATGCATTTAATCCTCACAGGAGCCGTACATTATTCCCACCTCACACATAGAGGAACAGAGGCACAGAGAGGTTAAGCAACTTGCTCAAGGCCACACAGAAAGTAAGAGATAGAAGAGCTGGGATTTTGAGGACCAATTATGCACAGACAATTATGCAATTACGCCTATAAGAAACTTAAGATTTCGGGTGGGAGGTAATATACATGCATTAAAAAGCCTCTATGATAAATTTATGAAAATATATATGCACAGGTTAAGTGAAAAAAGCAGAGTGGTAAAGAACATATATGAGGGGTCTTCAAAGATTCATATCATCTTTTAATTCCATCTTTCCAAGGACTTTCTGAAGTACCCTTCCATAGTTCTGTAGTATGCTAACTTTTCTGTAAGAAGGAGATAAAATATATTTGCTTATCTTTACTAAAAGAAATATAGGAGGGATAAGCGAGAAAACAAGAAAGTTTAATACATAAAAGGAGAGAGGAAAATGAATGGAAAGGAATTGGGAAGGAGTGACACTTACTTTGAGTATATTTTTTGTACAGTTTGGACTTTTGGAAGCATGTTAATACTCTACATATTCAAAAATTAAATTAAATTAACATAGAGAGACAGCAAATAAACCATAAATTCCTTTTACAGCATTAAAGGCAAAGCAATGAAACTATTTCAGATGCATTATGTAATCAAGGAAATGTGCTAATGTTGTTGGGAGGCAAGGTTCCTACTGTGGAAGATGGGAGATAGACACAAATGTGTAAAAGGGAAAGGCAAGGAAGAAACCAACAGAGATGGATTAAAATTGAAGTTATGAGTGTGAACTCATAATTTCTAAAATATGTATATGTGTACATGTACGCATATTATGCACCTACATATATATACACATTCATGTATATATATGCGTATGCATGTATTTATGTTATCTATATATATGTTACACACACGTGTGTATGTGTACCTGAGTATACGTCCTAGCTCTACAGAAAGGGCCTAGGAGCAAAGACACTCCACCAGCAAGTACTCAAGTCTTGTTCTGTAATACTAAAAAGGAACCACAACTTCTTGAAGAAATTGCTGACTCCAGGTCTGGGGCATAGAAGATATGTTATGACAGAAAATAAAGTACCCCCAAAATGATGGTGGCATGTCACACGTGAGCCAGCTTAAAGGACAATTTGAACATCAAAATAATTAAGGACAGTGATGAATTACAAACCAACAGGGAAAAAGGAGAAATCCATTAAACCATACTGACGACAAATATACAAAGAAAGAACAAAATGTGGGAGAAGGGAGAGCTCTTGACTACAGTAGAATGCTGAGAACCGACTGGTAAGTGTAGAGGGAATAGTGCTGAGGCTGGAAAAAACCATCATTCTGCAACCTTTACAGTAAATATTGGTAGGACAAGAATCATGAATAGATGCTAAATTTAGGAGAGAAATTATGACAAGGAGTAGGATATCTGTATGGTCTTACAGTGTCTCCCCACAGAAAGCTTATTAGTGGCATAGGAAAATAAATCATAACATAATGAGAAAAATCAGACAACACATCACCAATAAGGGGCAGATGGACATCATGTGCCTTCAGATGGGCAGGACATATCATCACTTATGGAGTATTTTGGCCATAAATGCATAACCCGATTTTAATCATGGGAAAACATTAGGCAAACCCCAAATGAATATACCCTCAATTTTGGTGACATCCCTGCCAGCAATTTAAAATCTTAAGCTCTTTATCCACTAAATTCTTACAAGTAAAATAGTGAAATCACCAAGACATAACAACTTACCCTGGCAAGTTTCTCTGGCTTGGAGGAGACATGCAGCTGTGAAAACAGCTCTGTTATCTCTTTGGTGAAATCTTCATCCCCTATAAAACATATAGAACATATAAAACACTCCAGAAAGCCTGCTCAGAATCATGAGGAGGGGGGCGAGGAGGGAGAAGAGTGGCAGTAGCAGCAGTAGTAGTAGTAATAACTAACAGCAGCAGCAGCAGCACTTTAGATGAGCATGGTGCCTCAGTGCTTACAGAATCCTTTTATGTATATTATATCAATGAATGCTTTCAATGGGCTTGTAAAAAATGCCATTATCCCACTGTAGAGATGAAAAAATGAGGGCTTGAAGAGGTTACGTGATTTCCCCAAGATTTCACAGCAAAGGTTAGGAGTCAAACCTTGGCCCTCCCCATCCCAGTCCAAATCCTGAGCTCTTTGTATTACATCCCAGAAGCATGAATGGAGAAGTGGTGAAGGCAGAGTGCTAAGCAGGTTCTGTGCATGTGCTTCCAAGGAAGCAGAATTTAAGTTAAGACTGAAAACTGAGCACAAGTTAGCCACAAGAACAGGAAGAGTTTCAGGCAGAGAAAACAAGTGCAAATATCCAGAAGTGAAAGAAAGAAAGCATGGCAAGAAGTTTAATATGGTTGATAGTGTCTACGTAAGGGGGAGAAGAGGGGTGAAATGAAGCTAGAAAGGTGACTAAAATCCAAATAAAGGGCCTTATAAACCATAGCGAGGAATTCAAACTATAAACTGAATGAGGAACCACTGAATGATTTTAAACAGAGATAGAAATTATCATATTTAAGTTTTAGAAATATCACTTTGGCTTCTGAGCGGAGAATGGATTACAAGGGGAGGAAGGGAGACAAAAAGGCAGAGGCAATAATCCAAGACCCAGGTAAGAGATAATGCTGGATAAGAAGAAAGGAGAAGAAAAAGGGATTCCAGGGTGTTGGAAGGATGGTGAAGAAGCTGCTAGTCAGCCTGGTGAGAGATGATGAGGAACACAGACCACCAATACCTGAGACATACAAGCAAATGTGTGAGTCAAGATCAAAACAACACATCCAAACGAATGGCAGGAAATGCACTTCCCCTCTCCACTCATCTAAATCCTATCCATTCCCCTCTTTGAGGCCCAGCCAAGGCTTTTCTGCAACATGGAATGCAGAGGAGAACTCTTGTACACAGAAATCTTCTTGCACTTACAATCTATACAAGTATTTCTTAATTCACCAGTCCAAGGGCTGGCCAGTTAGCTCAGTTGGTTAGAGCACAGCCTTACAACACCAAGATCACGGGTTTGGATCCCCATACCGGCCAGCAACCAAAAAAAAAAAAAGAGAGAGAGAGAAATTCACCAGTCCATGGTTTACCAGGGCAAATTATTACTGCTTCATACCTGGTATCCTCCCCCAAATTCCCAGGAGGGAAAAAAAAAACCCATCTTGGCTCTTCTCTGTCCATCCACTATCTTTGTGTTCCTCTCTCTTGGTGTTCAAGGCACAGAAATCAAATGGTTTAGTGATCTCAGGTATAATATGGTTTGGGAAAAGCTGATCTCACTAACTGATACAACTCTGACCTACATAATTCATCTAAACAACTCCTAATAATATCCTACTACCTAAAATCTATAACTTCACTCTTAGGTAGGCAATTTGTTTTCCCAACTAAACTCTAAATTATTTTGGCACAAGGGATGAATGTGAATCCATAGTCGGATGCATGAACCTGAAGAGGTTCACAAAATAATCCACTGAAGTGCAGGAAAAAATAACGGACCTTTTATTTACAGAGATTTATCTCATTCTATAAAAAATTCTATTTTAGGTATATTTTAGAATGTAAATAATATATTATATGGCAATACATGTATATAATTTAAAAACACTCAAATATCCATATATTACATCTGAGTGCTCAAAAAACTTTTACCGCTAAGGGCTGTGATCAAAAAATGTTTGGAGATCACTGTCACATACTCTCCCAGAACTGAGTATAAAAAGTAGTTGTTACATTAAAATACAAGTATATAAGCATGGAAAGGAGACAGGGCTAGTGCTTTGGAGAGACTCTGGAGAGAGAAAGGAGTCTTGCCAAGCACAAAGACACCTGAAAGTAAAAGGATCAGGTGTGTAAGACAGAGGGGCAAAGGCTATGGATGCTGATAGAAAAAGAAAATAACCAGACAGATAAATGAACATCACCAGAACCAGGATCTACGGTTTTCTCTCCCCTCTGCTACAACCAAGTTTTTTAATTTTTTTTTTTTTTTTTTTAAAAACAGCTTCACCAAGATATAACTAAATACCAAGGTCACTGTTGCATTCTCAACCAAAATCACTGAGGACGGGTTGGGACAGGGTAGGAGGTAGGGGAAATCAACTGCGATCTTTTCAATCTCTGATGAACAGGTACGGGGAAAAAATACCATAAACACAAATCCATCTGTTTAGAAAGTCCTAGGAGTCCTCTGAATGGTACTTAAAGATCAGTATTTCTGATTCTATGCAAAGCCAGATGTTCAAAAATACTGTTAATGGCACCATGTACAAATAAATTAAGTTTATAAATAACTGGGGATTGTCACACCAGGGCTTGATTAATAACAATGGAGAAACCTAAGCAAATCAAAATTAATTTATAGATTTCCTGCTAAGGGAAACTTTTAAAATGTGGATTCTTATTGAATGCTTACTGTGTGCCACACATTAAATATTTTATTAAGTCCTTATAACAACCTGAAAGGAATTTGCATACTCTTCTTACTGATGAGGAAACAGAAGCTCAATATTAAGTAACTTCCCAAAGTTGCACAGCTTAGTAAATGGCAGATCTTGATTTTGAAGCCAGGTCTAATTTCCAAACCTATTCTTTTATTCATCATGCTATAATGGCTTCTCAATACCTCAGGATGCTTTAAAACCTTTTATTCAAGAGCTTTAAAAGCTTTATTTAAAGCTTTATTTAAAACTTTAAAAACTTATGTTCAAGAACCATTCTAATCATGATCAGTACCTTTACATAGAATAAGATATCATTTAGTGAGATGTTATATAACCAACCAGTCTGACTTATTAGAACACAATGCAGAACACAAATGGAAACAAAATAAGAAAAAGTCCCTTATCTGTGCAGAATCCACACACTCAACTTTACAACCTTCTCTCACAGGAAAGACCCTAAGACCCTCACTCAGAGCTCCTTGCTCTTAATAGACAACTGGAATAAGATTAGTTATGTGGTTTCCTACCCACAGTAGATTAGAAATAGAAAACCAAATGAGATTCAGGGAAGCAAGCTTAGTGATAGTGAAGAGAAGTAAAAGATGGACAGATTAACACACAAATGAAAATAAAGATTTGCAATTCTAAAAAGTAATAGGAGACTTTTAAAAGCACTGAAGTTTAGGATAATTTAATCAAGCAGTTCTCAAATATTATGGTTTCAGGACCTCTTTATATTCCTAAAACTTTTTGAAAATCCCAAAGAGCTTGTTTTATGTAAGTTATCAATAGGTAGATATTGATATATATAAATATTTATGTTAAAAATTAAAACTGAAATGTTTAAAGTATTAATTAATAATCATTAAAAACAATAATAAATACCCTGCTTGTTAACATAAACAGCATACTTTTTAAGAAAAATAACTATATTTTCCAAAAAAGAAAAATTTTAATGAGAACAGTGCCATCGTTTTACATCTTTGTTAAATCTCTTTAATTCTAGCTCAAGAGAAGATAGCTGGATTCTCTTATCTATTTTGGCATGCAGTTTGTTGTGATATACGGCTTTGTTTAAGTACATGAGTAAACTCATTGCTTACAAAGACACATAGTTGAAAAGGGAAGAAATATTTTAATAGTTTTTTCAGATAATTGTGGATACTGTTTAATACTACATCAAAATTCAACAAGTGGTCATTTGTTAGAGGTTAGCTGCAATTAACTATATTGCAGTAAACCTAAACGCATATCATAAAATTTTGTACTGTTACATTAAATTAAAATCCATTAGTCTATCTTTTGCCCATGCATAATTTTATAACATCCTGCATTAGTCATTTGGAAAATATTGGTTCTCTGAGTTATGCAGATCTTCCAAATGCTGACACATTTCACTGTAAAATACCCAAAAATGATCTTATTTGTTATTATAACCACGGATTTCAACAGAAAAATCTGTAAGCACTGGAAAGGTGCCAAGCTCATCATAGTAGCAAATGTATTTTACAAAATTCTTACTTTCAGTTAGTTTGAATTTTTATCATTAGTCACAAATACAGTTAGTTGTTTTCCTTGCAGTAAAGGCTCATTTCATTTTCAAGAATACGTATACCAAATATCCTGGTCTGAATAGTCTTTAAAAGTTATCCTTTTAGGTAAAAATGGTGTTCCATGAAAAAAAGTAAGCAGTTCAGCTCACAAGTCCAATAAAACAAGTGCTTTTCCTTGAGACAACCATCATACTTTAGTATACTTCAAACAGAATATTAAAAAGAAGTATACTCAAAGGTCAAGATTTAATAAAATAATAATTTTTACTGCTTCATCAAGGACAAGGTTAAATTAAACTGGTACTTTTTTTCTTTTTTTTTTTTTACTGTGAGTACATGGCAGTGTAAATACAATGATACTAGTATATTTTGGTGCTACTGTCTTAATCTATGTTAACATACCAGCAATTTTACCCATCATTGCTTTTCACCATTAGTGCAAATGTTAAAACAGTAAAAAAAAAAAAAAAAGAAAAAAAGAAAGAAAATTAATTTAAAAAATATAAATAACACCTTGGTATTATTACGCAGAGTTTTGATTCAAGGACTCCTTGAAAGGGTCTTGAGGACTCAGGGTCTGCAGACCACACTTTGTGAACCACTGATTTAATCTACCACATGGGTGATTGGCCCTATATGTCTTGATGAAGCCTGAGGAAATTTTTCTATTCATTTTTAATCTTTATAACTGATTGTTTCATTAAGAAAGGCAAAATTGTATTAATTAAAATGTACTTTTTAAAATGTCCAGTTAGTATATATCTTAGAAATGTTTCCAGCTAAAATGTTAAAATAAAACAACACTTCGAGCTTAAAATTCGGTTGTCCAAAAATTATGCTTTATGTAAAACACCTCATTTCCTGACAATTCTGCAAAAATGAGTAGTTTGCACATTTACATTTCCTGAGAGATGCAGATATTAAAATATAGAATAAAGGAACTTTTGAAAATTAAAAAGATAAACTATCGCCCACATTTTGGGTAACAGCCACCCTGCATGCCTCAATTCAAGATAGGGTCAGGAACCACAGGAGTCAGAGAGGCATGGATGAAGTATCCAGGGATATAAAAGTTCACAGGGAAGAAAAGTCAAACTGAGGCAAGAATCTGACAAAAAGCAGCTCCCTAACTGCAAAAACAGGCAGAAATGTGAGTTGCAAGATTAGGCTTAGAAAAGCTACAAAAAGTTTGGCAGGGAAGAAGTGGGAAGACATAGGCACAGGCTGACTGCCCACATCAATGTCTAGTCAGAGGCAAGGCTGCAGAGAACTATGCATAAAAATTCTCACTGAAAAAAGTAAAATTAGGCTAGTATAATTAGAGAGCAAATAATTTATCTCAAGGGCAATGCACTGCATACAAACACACTGCATCCTTCCCACTCAGACACTGAATATTCATAGTACCTTCTTTCTCTTCTTCCTCTTCCTCACAAAGCTCACCCAGGGAAAAAGCTTCCTTGAGTTCCTCTAATTCAAGTTTTAGAGTCTCTAATTCTTCTCCACTCAGAGAATTAAGGATAGATTTCACCTGAAGATAATAATAAAATAATATAATAATAAAATAATAAAATAAAATAAAAAAAAATAAAATAAGATAATAATAAAAAGTTGTGGGAGTTTGAAAGAAAAGAAATACATTCTCAATTGAAGAGGCTTTAAATCACATTTAAGTCAAAATTATGAGCTCATCAGCCAACACAAACTATTACTTAAGGATCTTAATACAAAGGCCAGTTATTACAGAAAGGCAAGGAGAATTTTTACTTCCAAAAATAATACAAACCAGAAATGTCTGGAAATTATTAGTGTGTAACAACGGCTAAGCAATCATGGGGAAAAGCTGGACAATTAGTTTAGCTGGTTAGACCATGGTGCTAATAACACCAAGGTCAAAGGTTCAGATCCCTGTACTGGCTACCCACTTAAAAAAAAAAAAAAGAAAAGAAATTGGGGAAATAAAATAGTCTTGAATCAATTCAAAGCTAACAGGTAATTGTACACAAATTAGCAGCTTAAGTCAACAGGTTTCTTGGCAGCTTAAGTCAAAAACTTAAAACCAAGGTGAAGGAAAAATAGCAAATGTGCTATTAAGACCTCTTTGTTAATCTGTCCTTTTTTGTTTAAATTTAGAGAAATAACACTTGACTCCTTCTATCTCTAGCAATTAGTTCAAATATTAGTTTTGTTTGTTTTGGTGTAGTATTTCCAGAGTCTCAAGCCTCCATAAGAAATACATTTCATCTTCCAACTATACAAAGAGAAGAGAAATTATGCAGCAGTGGGGAAAGGGAGATAGGGAGGGAGGTCAGGGATAACTGGAGGACATGGGATACAATCACAATTTGTGGTAATGGGCATGCTGCCATTATGGATCTGGACATCACCTCTTGGGCACCAGAGGTGACAATTAGCTTTGTACCATGAATATTCATAACAACAACAACAAAAATCTAATTCTCTTCCAAAAAAAGAATATTTCCAGTTAAGATTTTTGGTTTAGAATTACCTTTATTTCACTTTCTCGGGAAAGCATCTCCAAAGCTTCTAGATGTGAAAGGCCTTGAAATTCATCAAAGAGTAGCCCATAATGAATTTTCTTATCTGTTTCCATAGTAATCTCACTGGAGGTCCATAGCTCTTCTTTTTCCTTAGCCTCTCGCAAAACCTAAAAAGAGATGGGGCATCACACTGAAGTAAGTAATGAGAGCTCAAGGGTGAGTTTTGAGAGTTGAGAAAAGCAAAGCTGAGACGGGTTACAGTACAAAGCACTGCCCTTTCATTCTTGGCATTACAATTCAATCTGACAGGCTCAGGAGCTGCAGGAAAAAAATGATCACACATAATTTGATCCTAGACAGTGTACATAACATCCAAGGAACCAGGTGTTTCTCTGAAAGAGATTTAAACATCAGTCTAATAAACAACTCTGACAAGGGTTAGCATCGTGCGCTGCACTGACAGGAGGCTCCTGCAGAAAGGAAAGAGGAGAAAAAAAAAAGAGTTGGGCATTTTTCTAAGCATTAAAGCTTTCATTGCCAAAAAAAAAAAAAAGCCTTAGTAAAATAATCACTGAAAACTCTTCAAAAGAAAACACTAACAAGGTCCCAGGTTAACAGATGCAAAAATACAAACCAAAATAGAAACAAGTAAGCTGGTAAAGACATTACCTGAGACAATGTAGCATTCCGGTTCATCAGACCCTTGGTTCTTTTAAATCCAGGATCCCCTTCTGCTATTACATCCATTGTCTTTTTCCCGATGAATTCTAAGGCATCCAAACCCCCAGTGATAACACTCTTTCCCTAGAAAACACATGCAACCTCATTACAACAATACTGAGAAAATACATTTGCATGTTTTGATTACATAAAAGCAGTGACTAACAATACCAAGCACTGACAAGAATGTGGAGCAACTGAAGCAACCATACACTGCTATGGAAATGTAAACAGGTATAACCACTTTGGAAAACTGTCAATATCTACTACAGCTGTGTGACACAGCAATTCCATTCATGGTTACATGCCCAAAAGAAATGAGTACAGAGGTTCATCAGAAGACATGTACAAGAATGTTCACAGCGACACTATTTGTAATAGCTATAAACTAGAAACTAACCCAATGCTCACAAACTGTGGAATGAATAAATAAAATGTGACACAGTCACACAACGAAATACAGAAAGAAAATAGAACACACCACACAAACTGCATTATGGATCATCTGTACAAACACAATGTTGTGTGGGAAAAAAAGATACAAAAAAAAAAATACTCTGATTCATTTATATAAAGCTTAAAAGCTGGCAAAATTAATCTATAACGGTAGGGGTCAGGACTGTGAGTACCTTGGTGGGGAAGAAGACAAAAGTTGCTGGGGGGAGAGACTGGGGGAGGAGACATCTGAGTAACTGTAATGTTATTTCTTAACCTGGGTGTATTCACACCGTGAAAATTCAGACCAAACACTTATAATTTCACTTTTTCATTTTTATGTTCAAACTGAACACTTAAGATTTCATTTTTTCATTTTTCTGTATGTATGTTATACTTCAATAAAAAGTTAAAATAAAAAAGTACTAGCTATTTATCCTCATGTAGGAAAGACATTAAACTTCCTATATTATCCTTTTAAAATTGTTTCTAATCATAGTTTTACAAGAAAGATCACATTTCCTCTTTGTCTAAAAGATACAATTATGAAATATATAAATTCACACACACACATACACACACAAACCGGGGGGGGGGGGAGGAAGAAGATATAACAACCACAATTATTTGAAGTTGATACAACAAACAAACAGAAAGGACATTGTTGGGGGGGAGGGGGGGAGGGAGAAGGGAGGGAGGTTTTGGTGATCGGGAGCATTAATCAGCTACAATGTATATCGACAAAATAAAATTTTTAAAAAAAAAAAAATTTAAAATAAATAAATAAATAAATAAATAAATAAATTTTTTAAAAAAAGATACAATTATGAGAAAAATATTTTTGTAAAGCAGAGACATTTTCTAGGGCCACCAAACTAAGAATTTCTGGTCCATAAATTATGTAAATTATATCTCTGTAACTCATCCCCTACTCCCTTCTTTACCTCTTTAAAGAAAGATGTCAAATAGCTCTCACTCTGCCCATAAGATCAAAATGATTGATCTTTAGCAATTTAGCCTCCCTTAAGAATAATCAGTCCCCATGGCTTTTCAAGGAAAAGAGGGAGAAAATTATGCAAACCCATAATAAATATGTAAGGGAGCAGGCTACCTTGCATTTTTTTACTCACTGTGCTCTGAACAGCAGTAGAGATGGTCGAGAATACACCAAAAGGTCCAGCAATTGGGGAGGAGTTTTCATTCTCTTTGGCATTTGTCTCTCCTACAAGAGGGAGGGGATGTGTAAACATGAAGGGAAGGTTCATTATTTGTTTTGCTTTATTAGCAGCTATGCGAATTTTTTAAAATTAGACCCTACATCCTACACACAAGGCCTTAAGCCTTTTTGTTTTATTATTTTAAACCATTTGCTTATTTTTAAATGAAAGCTAATTAGGCAGCTTTTTTCATTTTCATTTCAAAAATAAAATCCAGTCTTTTGAATAAACTATTGATATATACAAGAACAAACTATATACTATATGATTCCAGTTATACAATCTTCTAGACAAGGTAAAGCTATAGGGTCAGAAAACAGATTAGTGGTTGCCAAGGGCTGCAAGAAGGTGGAAGAGAGTGACTACAAAGGGGCATGAAAAAACTTTTTTGGATAATGAAAGTATTCTTATATCTCAACTAATTATCTATATAGATATAGGAAATATTCTATATTTGTATAATCACAATGTACTATACAGTATAAATAGATCTGTATACATTTGTCAAAACACTTAAAACTGTATACCTAAAGAGTAAATTTTTCTGTATGTATGTAAATTATAACTCAATTTTATCCTAGAAAATTATGTCTATTTGTAGGAGTCAGACAAGCATTAATTACAAAAATGGGTATGTTTCAAAAAAATGTGTTCTATTTTATTAATTTTGAAAATCTCTTATAGAAGGTCAATTATTATATCAAGTAATCTAACTATGTTATATCAAACACTCCATTATAGGGAAGACTTCCACTTCCAGCTATGATGAATTTAACTGATATTGGACTTGCCCTCCTACCACAGTAACTAGAAAACTGGACAAAATACAAGAAACAACTGTCTTCAGACACTGGACAATGGGCAGTACAAGATAGTCCATGAGAAAAGAGAAACAAAGTGACCCTATGACTGGCTTGGTTTTCTATCTAGAAGAATGTTCTAAACCATAATACAGGGAGGGGAAACCCAAGCAGAAAATGACAATCATGATGAGTGGAGGAGACAGAGACTGGAGTTTGAAAAGGCTGAAGCAACTGGAATTTGCAGGTTAGAAAACTGTAGAGGAAAAAGCTACATAGGTAAAGAGTTTCGAGAATCTAAAAGGCAAACCCTTGTGTCTTTGGCTGAATACTACATTGCTCAGGCACTGGAAGACTGTAAGACTGGCTAAAGAACTATCATGGAGCTGTAAGCTAAACAATCCCCAGAACTCATGCTAGGCTAACAGACATTTGACTTCCAACCAACCAAAGCAGAGAGACCTGATTAAACACCTGGAAATTAGGTAGAGACCTCAGAAGAGAGAGGACTTAGTAGTAGAGACAAACAAGTTCTTAGAATAAAGGCTATTCTAGATTCATCCTAAACAAACTTAAAAACAAGCCTTAAAAACATCAATCTAAGCTATACATATCATAATCACCTGCCAACAAAAGGCAAGCTGAAGACAACACCCTTTAAAGGAAGACAACAAAATCCCTAAAGATGATCAAATGATCTCCTCAGTGGTGTCTGCTTATCTCAAGGTTCTGAAAACACACAACTTGGTTACGATATTCTTGGCAGAGGAATTAATCTCCCTCCTCAGAAACTTTAGAAGATGGGAGGGACTTATTATCAAAAGGCAGTCCATTCTAATTTTGGAAGTTTTTCACTATTAAACTCTTTATCAAGCTAAAGTCTAGGTCCATGTAACTTCCCTTCATGTTTACACAACCCCTCCCTCTTGTAAGAGAGACAAATGCCAAAGAGAATGAAAACTCCTCCCCGGTTGCTGGATTTTTTGGTATATTCTCGACCATCTCTACTGCTGTTCAGAGCACAGTGAGTAAAAAAGTGCAAGGTAGCCTGCTCCCTTACATATTTATTATGGGTTTGCATAATTTTCTCCCTCTTCTTGAAAAGCCATGGGAATTGATTACTCCCCTTAAGGGGACGCCAAATTGCTGAAGATCAATCACTTTGATCTTATCAAAGCAGAGTGAAAGCTATTTAACATCTTTCTTTAAAGAAGTAAAGAAGGGAGTAGGGGATGAGTTACAGAGATATAATGTACATAATAATTTATGGACCAGGAATTCTTAGTTTGGTGGCCCTAGAAAATGTCGCTGCTTTACAAAAATATTTTTCTCATAGTTGTATCTTTTAGACAAAGAGGAAATGTGATCTTTTTTATAAAACTATAGATGATCAGAAACCAGGATCCAATATAAAGCTGGAGCTGAGCAAGATAAACAGAGAAAGCTAGTCTGCTTTGAGAGAAAAATGATAAAGATGAACAGAGAGAAGCAGGGTTAAGAGAGAATAAAGCCCCTGAAAAATGGAGAGAGCAAACCCAGGCCCTAACATGCTTTCTACTTTCTGGTCCCAACCCTCTTGAACCCTGGTTATAATCTTTCCTTTATGGTTTAAGTGAGAGGTTTCTGTTTGATCAAGGCAGTCTCCAGAATTGAATTTCACCTTCATAAAAATCCAAATTCAAAAAATACACCCCCCCAAACTAACACATTAAAATATTTTCTCATCCCTGTACTGGCCAGCTGCCAAAAAATAAATAAGTAAAATATTTTGCTCATATCACAATAGATTCAAATTCAAGTAACTCTTATTGATTACTTACTCAATTATGCCAAGCAAAATGTCAAGCAATTCTTATGTTCTACATTCATGGCCTTATTTATTTAATGTTTGTAACTGTCCTTTGAAATATAAAATATCATCCCATTTCATAGATGTAGAAAATGAAGATTCACATGAGTGGATACAGGACACAGATCTCTTAACAGCACTAAAGATTCCAAATCCCCTTTCTCACCACAGTCCTGTGATATCTTGAGTATCAGATGTTCAATAGATATCTACACAAAAATTAGCTCAACTGTACCATTTCAGTCCATAATTCCAGATCTTAATGTTTCTATATACTGACCTGCTGCACATTTGACTTCAGTTGAAATTTCACTGGGACTAGGGATTCCAAGGGAAGTCTCTGCCTTTTCAATGACATTTGAAATACCTTGTCCTTATGAAAAAAATGATAATATTTTTTGCTATTAGTCACCAAAACTGAAGAAGCAAACCAAAAGTCAAAACTGAAGATTTTTAATATCATTTGTGGCCACAAGTTACATTATCTTGACAATACATAACTAATCCTTAGGACTACCTCCTCACAAAAAAAACAAAATTGATTCATTATCACCAAAGAACAGGCTTACATTAACAATTCCTAGACTTCAACCTTCTCATGAGGAAATGCTGCAAACTCTATGACCCATTATTATCAATGCATCCTCAAACTATAAAGCCTTTAAGTAGACATGGAAGGAAGATTAAGAAGTCATTTGTAACACAGACCTGTAGTAAAAGTACACACAAAAAAATAACAAAATGACCAATGACCTTACCTACTGTGGCTACTGTAGCTGAGGCTGAGGAGAGTAAGGACTTGCCCCAGCTGCCCCAATAGCCCCACCCGGTCTGGGGTACATCTTCAGAGACAGTCTCCTATTTTTCCCATTAAGTGGAAAAACAAAAGGCAAAGAAAAATGGAAAAATCAGAGGAGAATCAAAATGTATAGACAAGATATCTAATTATTAGCCAAAGTATGGGTGAACAAAAACATGTCATATGGCTAAAGAAATGTATTACTTGAATAACAGATGAATGTTGTCAGCATGTAAACACCATACAGCAAAAGCAACTACTCAGAAAGACATTTATGGAACTGAGAAAATTGTATTTTACGGTTGTAAAAAGAAAGAAAGACAGACAATCCTACATTGGTATTGATTCCAATTCCTTTTACCTCCAACATTTTTTAATCCCAATATTTTAACAGATACTCTACTTTGCCTGCAGCCTGTGATACCTCAACAGGGAGAACTTTTGAAGTCTCAAGGTCACTGGAAGGTTTGGCCTCTGGTCTTTTCCTAGTGGAAGGTATAGGCTCTGATTTACTCTCTGGTTTGGCACTTTGGTCAACGGAATCAGAATTCTTGGCTGGCTCACAGTTTCCATCTTCAAGGATGGGGGCTGCTTCAGTTATCACTGGAGTCTCAATATCATCTTTATATGACATGATTAGAACATGGCCTGGTAAAATAAACACCCAAGAAAAAATTTATTTATATATCCTTTTTTTGTATAAATTATTTGTTATAACTTTTTATTCTGACACTATCGTAAATTCACATACAGGTATAAGAAATACTAGAGAGATCCCCATACACCTTCACGCAGTTTTCCTCCAATGGTAACAACTTGCATAACAATAGTACAATATCATAACCAGGAAACTGACATTGACACAATCCATTGATTTTATTCAGATTTCACCAGTTTTACATGTACTCATTTATGTGTATTTAGTTCTATAAAATTTTATTTTATGTGACCATCACCACAGTCAAGATACAAAACAGACTCAATCACAAGGATCCTTTGTGCTATCCTTTTTAGTAACAGCCACTTCCCACACTCCTTCCAACCCACAGCAACTACTGATCTCTCCGATGGAGATATGTTCTCCATCTCCGTAATTTTGTTATTTCAAGATGTTACATAAATGGAATCATACAATGTGTTAGCTTTTGAGATTGACTTTTTTCACCCAGTGTAAGTCGCTCAAGATTCATTTACATTTGTGTATCCATAGTTCCTTCCTTTTTTACTTCTGAGTAGTATTCCAAGGTATGAATGTAATACAATTTTACTACATATCCACTGAAGGATATCTGGGTTGTTCCCAGTTTGGGACTATTATGAATAAAACAGCCAAGAAAGTTCACATACAAGCTTTTTCAGGAACGTAAGATTTCATTTCTCTGTGATAAGTGACTAAGAGTGCAATTGCTGGGTCATATAAGTGCATCTTTAGTTTTATAACATATAACATATTGCCATACTCTTTGTCCAGAGTAGCTATACCACTTTAAATTCCCACCAGCAATGTATGAGCAGTCAAGTTTCTTTGCATTCTTGCCAGCATTTGGTGTTGTCACTATTTTTTATTTGAGCCATTCCTACAGGTGTGTGGTAGCATCTCATTATGGCTTTAAGTTGTATTTCTCTAATAGCTAATGATGTTGAATGTCTTTTCATGTGCTTATTTGCCATCTGTATACCTTCTTCAGCAAAATATCTATTTGTATCTTTTGCTCATTTTCTAATTATATTTTTTTAACTGTTAAGTTTTGAGAACTCTTTATACATTTTAGATTCAGGTCCTCTGTCAGATATGTGGTTTGCAAATATTTTATCCCAGTATGTAGCTTATTTTTTCATTATCTTCATAAAGTCTTTCACAGAGCAAAAGATTTTAATTTTGATGAGATCTAACTTATCAATTTTTCCTTTTATTGATTGTCCTTTAAAAATCTTAATTATTAACCATTCCTACCTCAATTTTACCAGGGAGATTATGAAATTTAAGCCATTAAACAGGATTTATGTCAAATCATCTTTCGAATAGCAATGCTACCCAACGCAATTCCTTCCAGAAGTAGAGCTCTTTGGCAATTAAAGCCAAGATATATTGGAGTTGCTAAAAAGAATAGATACTAGTTACAAGGATATCACCTGGAGAGAAATGTATCTTACACATACAAACATTTATACACACAAAGACACACACACGTCTTAGGTATGTATAAATACATACATTATACTGATATATACTAAGTGCAAAATGAAACCCAATCCATGCCATTAAAACATTTCTAGATGAAATGAGAGACTAGAAAAGAGACACATTAACAACTAAGGCAGACTGAACACAGCAGTATAATTGAGGAACACACAAAATGTCAAAAGAACAGAAAAGAAGTCGCCCATTAGAATCAGGGAATATGATTCATGAACAAAATACCTAAAATAAGCCTAGAGCAGTGATCACAAACTGGGAATCTGAGTGCCAAATCCAGCCAACAGGTGTTTTTATTTGGCCTGCAGAGTGTTTAAACTTCTTTTTAATTAGGTGCTAACATTTAAAAATCATACTTCATATAAAAGTATGAAATCATACATATAAAAGTTCCAACTTCCCTTGTAAAATTGAAAGAAACATCTTGCAACACTGGGACCACATTCAACTTGGTAATAACCAGTTCATGCCAAATAGCTGCTGGGCAGTGCTCTCCAGTTCCCCACAATGCCCACCCAAATCCACTTCACTCATTTATGTTGCCTGATTAGCCCCTGTGGGCATTTGAGTTTGCAACACTTGCCTTAAAAGATGGTTAGGATTTTGACAGATGAAAATTCCAAAAAGAGAATTAAAGGCTATGGAAACAACACATGGGAGTGCTCAAAGGCCTGAGCTATGACAGTATGGGATGTAGACAGTTGCTAGAAGCAGGAAATATGGAAGAGAGAAGAACAATTAGGAGGCATAAGGCTAGAAAGGTAGATTAAGACAACATCATGGAGCCTAGATTATATGGGTATATGGTGTACACACATTATACATTCTCAAAAACACAGAGAAAAAATGCAGATATAACTACCCACTGACATACAAACCAACTTTGTTAGAATGAATTCTTGCAAACATTTTTTGAGTACTACCTACTACGTACCAAGCTGTGGAGATAAAGAACTAACATAAGACACATTTCTGCCCCACTAACGTCAAGATCCTATCCAAGGGAAAAGACTAAACAGTTCTTGCACAAAGTTCAATGTTTCATGTAGATGAAAAAACATGTATTTCCTTTCCTTATTCTCTCTCCAGGTTACAACACATTATCATTATCATCATAAATATTACATATGTAACAATAAGAACTCCCATATTTGATCATATTTGATCCTTTTCCCTAGGGCTAGAGCAGGCCTCAGCCTTGGAGGAAGTCTGCAAGGCAAACTTGACGGCTGAATCTCCAGAAGTAGAAACACACTTGTCTAGCAGAATATAAGATAAACATAAAGTCTAGTTTAGCATGCATTTCTCTGAGTTCCCTCTTTTCCCATGGTTATTTGATATCTGGAACTTTGGTTATTGGGCAGGATGATATCATTTACATTAAGTATAGAGCTGTTTTCCAGACAACCTGGAGATGCAAACTTGCTATGAGGCACATACTATCCAGACCCTGAGAAACTGAGGAAGACATCAATAAAGTTATGCTGATTCCACCCCAAAGCAATCGAAATCCTACAGGACCCTAAGATAATGACAAGGATGCACCTGGTACCTTACAAGTCCCCCTCCAGCTTGCTTTTCACTCCCTCAACATCCTCCTTAAAAAAATCATCAGTTAGGAATGGGTAAAGGGTCACAAAAATCAACTACAATGTATTCTGAGAAGTTAAAATAAAACAAAAGAGGACAGAAAAAAAAAAAAACTCTCAGTTAGCTTGGGAATACGGGATGGTTTAGCCTACCATCTCCTCAGGCTTGAATAAAGCTGCCTTCCCTTTTCACCAACACTGGACTTTTGAGTCGTTTGTTTCTGTTTGGTGGCAGGCAGCTGGACTTGGGTTCAGTAACATATATAGTATACTACACGTAGTGTGTGTGCATATATAACAAGTGTGTGTATATATATTACATAAACTCACATAATTTTATAAAAGACTGGAAGGACATATTTCAAAATACTAAACAGTGGTAATCTCTAGTCTTTGATTTGTGCAATACAGGTTTAATGAGCATCTAAAATGTGTCAGACAATTGAGTTAGGCCAGAAGAGTTGTGGAGGGTTGATAGTTTATACCATCATTACCATATTAACATTATTAGAATGGCTGTACCATCCCTGTTCTCAACAGATTCAGAATCTAGCAATAAAGGCAAAAAAAAAAGAAGAAGAAGAAGAAAAGAAAAAGAAACATGTAATAAATATCAAGTACATGGAATTGTACTATTTAACATTTTTGTAAGTTTTCCAGGTATTCTGTAGCAATTGTGTTACTTTTCATAATTGGAAAAGAAAGATTCCAATATCTGAAACATTAAAAGTAAAACCAAATGGCTGAGCCAAATTTTTAAGGAATAAAAACGCACACACATAAACGAGTATACCCTTCCTCCCACTTACCAGAATGGAGAGCGGTATATAGTTCAGTAGCTAAAAGCACGGGCTCTGGAGTTACACTTTCTTCCACCCCTGTACTGCAGCGATTGTGGGGAAGCTAGTAGTCCACCTACCTGCGTCTCTGTTTCTTCATCTGTCCAAAGGGGCCACGGGTTCCTAAAAAGATTAAATGACGCGATGTGTGCGAGGGGTTCGGAACAGTGACTAGCATATAACCGCTCACAGATCAACAGCTGCTATTAGTATTCGTGCTGATGGTGGTGGTTTATATCCTAACTATCGGTATTAATACAGCTGTCTCTAGATGGGCAAACGAGCGCTCCCACTTCCTCCCACATCCAAGAACAGTTCCCGAATGGGAGGTCTGGTGTAAACATGCATTCCTAAGTTCCACTGACGCTGACAACGACGAGTATTCCTTAACAAACGGAGCGTTTCAACAACCAAAGCGCTTTCACAGTCCTCGCACCCTGCCGTTGGGTGTCGGCCGTCCCCCCTCAGACCGCCGCCTACCCCTCCCCAGAGGCCTCGGCCGCAGGGGTCCGGCCCTGGGACCTCGCACCTCGCCTGCCTTGTCCCAAGAAGCCCCGCACCTAGCCGCCCACTCTCCTCACCACAGCCTCCGCCGCCAACTGGCTGCTCCTACTGCCCCGGAAGTGCTACTTCAGCGCGGAGGCGGGCTCGTCTGTCCGAGAACACTTCCGGGTCAAACAGCACTCCTCGAGCCGGAAAAGGCTCGCCACGGGTCCGGTGATGAGACCTCTATTGGAGTCGCTGCGAGAAAGGTACTGAGGGGTAGCCAGGCGTGGGTCGGGGTCGGACGTGAAAGGGGCTAGGTTGTTCGCCATCCCTATGAAGCCTGCCCTGGGTGGAGGAATTCGGTCGTTGAACCTTCACTGAGCACAAATATCTGCCAGGCACTACCCTGAGCGCCGTGGACTCACCGGTAAACGAGCAGACAAGGGCCCTGCTCTCAAGTAGCTGACAGTCTAGTGGACGAAGCAGACTATAAACAAGTAAGCAAACCGGATTATCTAAGGTAGTATTAAGTGCTGTAAAGAAATTTAGACAGGATAGTGGGACGGGACGGAGTGAGTGGATAATAAGCCTTATGAAGATTTGGAGTAGAGCATTACTGGCAAAGGGAATAGCAAGTGCCAAGGCCATCCAGTGGGAACAACTTAGCAAGGTCAAAGGGGAAAAAAGCCACCGTGGCTGGAGCAAAAAGGGCAAAATGAGAATGGAGGGAGATGAGGCCAGGCTCTTAGGCTCCAAATCATGTAAGGCATAAGAGCCAGGATAAGAAGTTTAACTTTTATTAGGAACTCAGTGGAAAATGATTGAAGGTTTCTAAGCAGAAGAGTAACATGCTCTAATTTATGACTTTAAGATTACTCCTGACCCTTCATCAGAAAGATGCATCTGATCTTCATTTGCCATTGGGAGTGGGAGTGCGTGAAACCCAGACTGACAGAGCCAGAAAGGGATTAAGACAACCTTATTGTATGGATATGAAAAATTGAATCCCAGAGAGGTAAAGGGACTTGGCCTTCTAAGAACACCCAGGTCTTCCAACTCCATTTAATGCCTTCAGAATTATCATAATGTCCAGATGTAATAATTGTCACTTCCTAAAACCCTTCAGATATTTCCCTTTGCTTTTGATGGTGGTTCTGTAAACTTAGATGCATCAGTATCACCTGGGAGCTTGCTAAAAATGCCTATTCCAAAAAAATATTGTGTAAGTATAAAATAGATAATTTCCTGATTTTCCGTTGTAATGGAAAATACATAGAATGTGAGGCTTACGTATGGAGTCTTGGTAAGCCACTTAACGGTTTCTTTATATTCTTATCTTTGAAATGCTGCTGATAATAATTATAGCAGCAGTTCTAAAACCTTTTGGTCTTAGAATTCTTTTATGCTTTTTGGGGGGGAGGGCAGGTAAGGGGATCTGAACCCTTGACCTTGATGTTATAACACCATGCTCTAACCAACTGAGAACTTCAAAGAATGTTTGTTATGTGGATTATATCTCTCGATGTTTACCATTTTAGAAATCAAAACAGAAGTTTCGAGAAAGTTATTAATTCATTTTAAAATAATGCACTTACTACATGTTAACATAAATAGCATTTCTGTTTAATAATAGAAATTATTGGAATGTCACTGTTTGACATTTTCAAAAATCTCTTTAATGTCTGGCTTAATAAAATACAGCTAGATTCTCATATCTCCTGCATTCATTCTCTTATTGTATATCTCATCATGTACTCGCCATACTGTGTGAGAATGAGTGCAAAATACAAATGTCTTAGTATTTTGAAAATAATTTTGAAAAAGTCTCTGGAACACGAAGGAGTCCCTTCTCCACTCTTTGAGAATCAATGAATTTGGATATTGTCATGATAATCAAAAAAATATGGACTTGATTTGTAAACCAGTGAAACTCTATGCACATCAAAAATGTAGGTGCTCAGGCCCTCCCCAGAGATGTCCAGTCAGTAAGTCAGAGTGGGACCAAGAAATCTGCATCTTCAACAAGCACCACATATTAATTCGATGTAAGCAGTCTAAAAATTACAGTTTGAGAAAACCAGTTATAGATGAGTTCTGCCTTCTAAAATCAAAAAAAGCTGTGTTTTCTTATCTTCAAATCTCTTCATTAACATTTTCCAGAACCTGAGACTGGGAAGTTAGTAAGAAGTTTGTAGCAGACACCTTTCTGACTACCAAGGTGATGAGTGTCTGAACTCAAAATGTTGAGCATTGGGCCGACCCCGTGGCGCACTCGGGAGAGTGCGGCACTGGGAGCGCAGCAACGCTCCCGCTGCCGGTTCGGATCCTATATAGGAATGGCCGGTGTGCTCACTGGCTGAGTACCGGTCACGAAAAAGACAAAAAAAAAAAATGTTGAGCATTTGCTACAGGCAGTGACCCTATGCAAAGGACTGAAGTTTTTAGACTTTTATTATTAAGCTTACAGTCTTTTGAACAGATAGATAACTGGTAAAATAGGTAAATTGATAAGTCTTACAGTAGAGTACTCTCAGTGTGCTAGGGAACTGACAGAGCAAAAGAAACTTGTCTGAAATTAAGAGGGTGGGGGTGAGAGTTTAGGGGAAAGGGCTTCTTAAATAAGGTGAAATTAGAGTTGGATATGTAGGGAGGATGGAATTTCTTCAGGAAAATGTTTGATGGGGAGGAACAGTTTTAAGCAGAAGGAACAACTAGAGCCAGAACTTTAAGATGAAGAGTTAATTGGCGAGAATAGAGAGTAAAACAAGCATGGTTGAAACTTTAAGACATGACAAGAAAGCTGGGAAAACTACAGGATTTAAGCAAAGAAAGGGATGATAATAATAATCAGCCTCCAGATGAGGAAACTGGGACCATGAGAGCACATCGTAACTAATTAGTGATATAGATACAACTAAATACCAAGCATAACTTCTAAATCCATTCATTCCTTCAGCAAGCAATTACTGTACATACAGGCACTGCTGGGCTTCTTTTTATGCTACCTGTCCTGCCACCTGAATCTTTTCCTAAAGAATTATGAATGCCAGATTGGAATTTTAAGCTTTTCTCATGGGCAGTGGAAAATCAAGAATAGATTTAAAAATCACCTTAACTTGCTTAGATTTGTGTTTAGGACCAATTCTGAAAAGGGCAGTGTTTAGATACATTAAAGGGATATGATTGGCATTAAGGATACCCGCTTAGAAAATTAAATGATAGTGTGGTTCCCAGGTGAGATAAAAGGACTGTTACCTAGGGCAGGGATAGTAGGATTTAACTGAAAAACACCTCAGAGGTGGAATAATAGTAACAATAGCATGTATTTATAATTTACCCACATTAGTTCATCTAATCCTCACAACTATCTTATCAGGTGGTTACTGTTAATAACCTTATTCAATAGATGTGAAAAATAAGACCTCATTAGCCCATTACTTCACCCAGGGATAGTCAGGCACTGTAACTCCAGAGCCCATGCTCCTAACCACCAAGCCATGATAATCCTATAATTTTGATATTGCAAAACTGGAAGAATTGTGTGGCTATCTTCCAAGCTATGCATATGCTAGACAAGTAGATCTGAGGATGACAGTGAGCAATTCTGTTTTAGTTATGCCGAGTTTAAGATATTTGGGGGTGTTTTAGAATATAGAAGAAAAAAATTGGGGGGGTGGGGAGATCATAAATCTAAGCCTGTTTCATCAATGTTTTTGTCATTTGCATCCAGTAGCTATTCAGCAAATTGTTTATGGCAAAAGATAAAAGTTACAAGTATAACTGAAATAATCCTGGGTTTGAAGCAAAGCTCCAATAAAGATAAGTAAAGATGTTTCTCAGTGTGCCAAAAAATATGTTGACGTTTGAGCTGCAACTGCCCAAATATCAGTTATGACGTGTGATGGCCCGAGGATACTACTGGGAGCATAAGGGCTATTTTAATTAGAAACTTTTAAGTAAATGTCCCTCAGAATGGTTATTGAATATTTCTAAACTTTTTTTGTTACAGAACCGTATAGTAATGCTTGAGTGTAAGCAGAACAACTTTGTTCTTTGCAAAGGATAGAGTACTGCTAAAAATCTGCTCTTCCTTTGCCTTTTCAGAGTACTATTTTGTCAATGGGCATGCCGCGTATGTAGGAACTCCTCCATTTTCCAAGTGTGACAGTGCAGGCAGAGAAGAGTGGATGAGATGAAAATACAGCCTAGAACACATTTAATTATGGAGAATGAAACATTAATATCCCAGTATATTTGGAGCAACAACAAAAAAATACCATCTGGGCATCAGCCTTTTTCCCCTTTTGAGTTATCCCAGAACTATTTCGGCAAACAACGGTTTCCTCAGCCAACTTAATATTGAGCCACCAGAACGGAAATCAGTCACATTACTTCCTTATTTACTCATGTTGAGAATTGGAGCAGAATAGAAATACTTTTTCTCTCAGAAGTTGGCAGGAACAGCAAGAAGGCAATCTGTTAGAGATGACAGCTATAGGCTCTTTTCTCTTTTTTATAATAATATAGTCAATATTCAAAATGATTTTCTAGGGTAAAATCATCTACCTTTCTGATTATTTATGATCCTAGCAAAGCTTACTTTCTATATACTACCTAAAAAGGAGAAAAAGAAGTTGGATTAAACTTGAATATCATGCTTATCTGTTTCATTCTCATTAGTGCTGAGGAAAGGTAATACTTTGCCAGTGTTTTCTCTCACAACTGCTCAACAACCTTTTATCTACAAGTGGCTTTTATCTCTTTGTAGCTCTAATCAGAAGTCCTTTGTGTTCAGGATGCCATGGTATGAGTATGAAGTACCCAGTATTGACTGGACATATAAAGCTATTAAGAGACCTGTTTCTCTCCTGGCATGAAATCAGTGTTATTAGGCTACTTCTGCCACCTTGGGCCTAAAAGCACTTTAGGGTGTTCATAGTGTTTTTCCAGACCCTGTCTTGTAGGTTTCTCTAAACTTCTAGTAGAGGCAAATGTCTGTGTCTGTACAAAACAGGAACTACAAATCTTGGCCACATAGACAGTTTGCTTGCCACATGCCAGTGTGTCAGGAGAAGAATAGAGATCAAAGATGGGGATTGCCCAGTAGCCACAGCCACAGTTCAGGCATTTTTAGTAAACTTAATCTTTTTTCCCCTATCTAACCATTTCCCCACTCCCTTCCTTGTTTTCACGTTGTCTTCTTTTTTGTGATTTTAATTTTGAATATAATTGAAGATGTGTATTTCTTTTTTAAAAAAACAAACAAACAAAAAGTTGTATTAGAGCCGGGACATAGAATTCTGTCAGGAGCAGAGCAGAGTCAGTCTCTCTTTCTTTCCCCTGCTCCCTGCCTCATGCAATCTCTGTCCTCTTACTGCTCTTTCCCTTCTCCATCCCTGTTGTCCTTTCTCTCAGCTTCTCCTTGTATGTGGCCCATACCTGACTGCCTTAGCCCCATGTATGCTTTCTCTTCCTCAAATGGCGCTAACCCACAAGTGTCTCTTCTAAAACAAAGATTCTGATTGGCTTAGCTGATGGATTGACTTCCCCCTGGGCCCAAAAAGATAGAGGCAGGGCTCAAAAAAGGGAGCCATAGGCTGAGTAGATCACAACAAAGATTCTCAACCACAAACCCAGGACACATAAAAACAATGTAACATATCATGGTTGGGATCCAAGCTCAATTTACAGTGCCTGTTTGATCTGTATTGTTGTAAAATATTTATTTGCAGTAAGAAAAAGAAAAATGTGAAATTTTAAATTAAAGATTAAAATTGCATAATGCCCCTCCCCCAAGTTTTTAAATAGTTGAATGATATTCTGAATAAAAGTGTTTTATAATGGTTTAACTGTCAGTAGTATATTTTAGCACAGTATCTAGAAGACGTATCTGAAGAATCTTCAACAATAACAATAACTTGAGCTTATTTAGTGATTACTATTGCCAGACTCTGTTTTGCATATACTATCTCATTCAGATTTCTCAATAATCATATGAGAATAGGTACTATTATTTTCCCCATTTTAAAGATGAGGAGACTGAGGCACACAGATTAAGTAATGTACAAAAGTTCCAAGGCTTGTCAGAGTCAGAACCAGGATTAAAATCAAGGAAATCTGGCTCCAGAGTAATCTAAATCCAGAATAGAATGTGAATGATTAGTTCTCTCATATTGAAAGTGTTCAGTCTGTAGCACCATTAGGCAGGATTGTTGTAAAAGGAAATAACAAGCTATGTTAGTGGCCTCTTGATGCCAATCCATGGACCCACTGCCTCAGAATCAGCCAGGGAAGTAATTAAAAACCTCAGATTCCAAGGCCCAAACCCAGAGATTCTTACTACATCTGGGGTGGGACCCAGGAATTTACACTTTTAACAAGCTCTAGGTGATTGTGATATTCAACTTGGTTTGGAAACTCTGGACTTTTGATGATCTTTTATTCTCATCATTATCTTCTGGGACAAGATGATAAATGAAGACTTTAGGGGTTGGGAGTCAATTTGAAGAGTGCCTTTAGGTAGGTACCTTTAAAGTCTTTTGAGATTGTTACCATTGGCTGTTCTTGTCTCAGAATATAATAGGTGCTAGTAAATGTATGTCAGTTTAAGTAATTATGTTCATTGTTGTATAACATTATTCAATTTATAAAGATCCATTACATACTTTATCAAATTTAAACTAATCTCCATCAGTATTTATTGAGCGTATGCTAGTTATGATGTATAGCAATAAAAAATATAGTCCCTGTGGTTAAGGGGCTCATAAGTGAGATGGGGGTAGACTGCTTAGAGTACAGAGCAGCATATGCCAGAGCCAGATGAGTAGTGTGGGTAGTGAAGGCTTTGGTGGGTCAGGGAGAAGATATCCTTTATCTGGGTTTACTCTGGAAGCCTTGTGTTCATGAGGACACTGCTTGCCCTGCAGCCCTCCTTTGTGGAGGTTGTTCATTCTCCCGAAGCTCCTGAATCTCAGCTCAGGGAGAGTAGGTTCATTTACACTATTTCTAGTTTCTTCTCCACTAGCTGCCTTGATCTTGGGAGGACATGACCATTCCCATAGGTGGTATACCAAACTCCGGAGCCTCTCAATTCTTTGACCTCTTCATCTTGACAAGTGTCTCCTTCACTCACTTCAGCCACTGCAGTTCCCAAAGTCCATCTCCAATTTTGCCATTGGCCCTATCTCTTCCCCTCTAGAATCCAGAGTGAAACCCAACATTTTCTGGTCACCACCTTTTATTACCACAACTTGTAGCTCTTTTTTCTGAACACTTCCTGACCAGTGACCCTCTGCTTTTTCTCAATCCTCTGTCCATCTACCTGGAGTACTTCCATTTTTGATTCCTGTTTATCCCTCAGGTCCTGCTGCACACCTTACTTTCTCAGAAGGCTTTCTGTGATGAGGATAGCCACCCATGTTGGGTACTCCTGTAGCATCCTGTATTTTCTCTTGGGTGGTATTGAACATATTTTGTATATGTTTAGTTATTGTCTATATCCTCTGCCAGATTGAGATCTGTGAAAGGAGAGACGACGTCCGTAGGACAGTAGGTTGGCACAAAGGTGCTTAATAGATACTATTGAAAAGATGAAAATATATACCTCTAGTCTAAAACTCAGTAGTGAGAAAGGATGGGGAGGAGGGAGATGGCAGGATAAAAAATGATGTGGTATTAGAATAAACTGGAGTGGGGGGCGGGGGTTGTTTTTGTTTTTCCTACAAAGAGAGCAAGACTCCAGCTCATAGCCTTAAGCAGATGGCAGTATCTCTGGAAGTTAATAACACTACTCTGCTTTCATTGTACTTGTGTGTGTATTTAGTTTTATCCACAGAAGTGATAATAGGATTTCCTTTTTAAATAAATGAATGAAAATAAAATAATAAGTTGATTCAAAGGAAAAGTATAAATGATGGTAATTTAGTACTTGAATATAGCCACACACACACACAAAATCATGACAGTAGAAGGAGTGGGCGAAATTTAGAAAATGCTGGCTTGAATGAAGCCACAGGAGCTCGTTATAAAAGTCTGAGGAAAGTCTGGAGCACTTTTCAGCACATTCATAGCCTATCAACATTAATGACAAAATCATGTATGCCAATTGTTGTATATCTTGTAGTGAAAAAGAATTTGGGAGATTGCATGTCAAGCCCCAAGCACAGTTCCTGGCTTATGGCCATCATTCAGTATATATTTCCATTGTTTTCGACTATTGCCACCTCCTAAAAAAAGGAGACCAGGTTTTAATCTGGGTTCTCCTACTAACTTCTAGCATAGTCTTACGAAGCAAGTCACTGTGAATAGATTTGGTTAGAATAGATTTCGGTTAAATCCCCTCCGATGCCCAAGTTTTTGTTTCCGTCAGTGTCATTTTAGTGGGGTTTTAGAAAGAAATGGAAATAAACGTGTTCAATCTATTATGTATTGCTAAAGTCTGAAATTTTTTGTTTTACTCTAAATAGTCAATCCTTAAATTTTAAAGATTTAGAAAATTATTTATTGTCATTATATTCAACCATCCTTTCAAGGGCTAATGAAAATTAAATGACATTTACAACTTATAGTAATTCAGACTTTTAGGAGTTTAATGGCAAAATACAATGATCCATTGCTTTTTATGTTCTGTGATCAAGCAGCCTTCATGTAAGTATGAAAGAGAGTGTCATTTCTAAAACTAATTATCTTGGGCCTTTACAAGAAATAAAGCTAGGCATTTCATCCCATATTTTATAGAAGTAGAAGTTGAAATTTTTCTTTGAGTCAGTGGTTTTAAAGGGGAATCGGGGCTGGCTAGTTATAAAGCTTAGTTGGTTAAAGCATGGCGCTGATAACAGCCAGGTCCAGGGTTCAATCCCTGTACTGGCCAGCTGCCAAATAAATAAAAGGGAATCAAATTACCGGGAAGATGATCATACTAGACTGGGATGTTACTTTGCTTTTTATTCATAACATCTTGCTCTTCTTTTAAATTTGCCTAACAATCTTTCCATGTAGTTTTTATATTTACATTTCTACCAGCTAGACACTTAAGATGTCAGTTCTCCCTTTAGCTAATTTTATAGACTTTTTTTTTTTTTTTAAGATGACCAGTAAGGGGATCTTAACCCTTGACTTGGTTTTGTCAGAACCATGCTCACCCAGTGAGCTAACTGGCCATCCCTATATGGGATCCGAACCCGTGGCCTTGGTGTTATCAGCACCACACTCTCCTGAGTGAGCCACGGGCCGGCCCTAATTTTATAGACTTTGAGCTAGAAATTTGGTATTTTTATAAACTGTTAAATATGCTCTATTTTGTCTCTTGATAATGAAGAAACTATTAAAGGAAAATTCTTTTATCTAACATTCTTGCCTGAGAGAGGTTTTATAGCCTCAGAAGTCAATATCTCTATTTATGTATATGCAATAAGTATAATTTTCTTCGTAATATTAAAACCAAAAAACTACGTCAAGTGTCCCTGCATTATTTATATCTAATATATCTATGTACTTGAATTACTCAAAATTTTAGCTTCATGTTTATGATTATGATGTACCAGTTGATTTACATTATTGATATAACAACAGATGGTAATGATGCAGGTTGAAATAAAAGATCATTGAGCTAAATATTTTAGCATTCATTGGCTCCCTGTTGCATAGAATTTGTCAGAGTGAAATAGAATCATAGCATTTCAGAACTGGAAGTGTCCTTAGAGATTATCTCATCTAGTCCCTCATTTGACAGATGAGAAAGCAGAAGCCCAGAGAGAATGCTATTTGCCAAGGTCGTACAGCTAGTTAGTAGCAAAGCTGGGACCAGAATCTAAGTCTGCTGTTTCCTAATTCATTGCTTTTTTTACTGTCTCTGTGTGAGATTTTTAGGTGGTTGTTCTCTCTAATCACTCTCTGTCAGCACCAATTATTTAATCAGTTTCACATATATTTATGGAACATACAGAGTTTTACCCCATTATAAGTCTCAGTTGGTTAAACTTTGTATCTGACTTTCTTTTAGGTTGGTCTCCGCTCATGTCTTTTAATCTTGAAGACTTCAAAATACACTTGGATCTACCACTCTTTCGGAAAACATCTCTACCAAGCAATAAATTACCCACTGTACTCTTATATTATAGAAGTTTTTGAGTTCTCCAAATCTAATCAAGATTTCCTTCCATTTTCCCATGAAGCCACATTATTGCTTATTCACTTTAGTGGTGAGTGTTATTGTGCCAGCTGCTTTTGTTTTGGAAGATGTGGACTTCAACCAAATGTCCCCACTGGGAGCAAATCATAGTTCTTACAATGCTTCATTTCCCCTAAGCTTTGAACTCTCAGCAAATTCCCACTCAGGTGATGATGTCATCATAGCCAAAGAGGGAACTAGCATTTCAATCGAGTGTCTTCTCACAGTTGGTCACAATGAAGATGTCCATTGGTACAACTCAAAAGGACAACAGCTGGATGGCAGAGGCAGAGGTAATGTGTCAGGGTGTAAATAATCAAGTTTACTCATTTCCTGTTTTGCCTTCTTGGTTTTATCATACCTTAACAAGAAATCTCAAAGATGAGGTGCCAGGGTGAATAGTTTAAAACTTTTGGAAGGCCTGGAGTGCTGTACCTATCAGAAAAAGCAAAGTAATTATAATTATTTAACCAGAAGAAGAAGAAAAAAAGAATTGTTATAAGTAAATAAAGGTATTCGCATGATGACAATGAGGTATTTTCTTTCCTCTTGATGTGTTGATTTCTTCATTGAAAGTGACTAAATCAGGACTGCTGCATATAGTTGTGCAAGCAGTGCTCTGAACAGCTCCAAAGGCACCATTCGTCTAGACTGCAATGTGAATTGTACAGTATGGTTGCCCTTTGTGAACATGCATCAGGAAGGATTTTAGCTGGTCTTAAGGAAATTTGTCATAAATTTTTTGCTGTGAAATGAGTTACAATGAATGTTAAAGGAAATGTAGAATGTTTTTAAATATGAGTATAAATCTGTGTATAAAACTTTTTGAGTCCCTCTGAGAGTTAGACACCGTGGAACTGTATAAGGCCTTCCAGTTCATTTTTTTTCTATTCTTTATCTTAATTTACTTGAAAACAGGGAAGTTTCTCTTGCTTTTTTTCTCAGTCTTAAAAATCACAAAAACATAACAATAATGCGACCAAAGTCTATGTTTTGACTAGTTTTTATTTAATTTTGCTATTTGTGGGCCTATGAACACTTCTTAATCCAGACTACTATTTCTTTAACCAGTGTTCTGTTAGAAAGATCTTTTTGGTGGGTACTTGAATTATAAAGTACCTCAAAAAGTAATCACCATGGAAATCCAAAAGGATGAAGATTAAGTTCTGGGATCCCTACAAGCTACACTTTCAGAAAAAGCCATCTTATCTTTTCTGCAAGAAAGATAGTCTAACCTCTTGAAAAATAAAGGATACTGGTTATTCATTTTACGGTGGAAAATAGAAAAGGAGACAAGTGGTATTTCCTTCAGAAGTATATGCTAAACATTTTAACCTTTACACACTGAGTAACTGGTCACCAAGGATTGAAGAGTTTGAATTGTTAGAACAGAGTATTTCTAATCAGCTTGTTAAAAATACAAACCTATTGAATCAGAATCTCTAGAGTAGTATCCAGAATGTGTATTTTGAACATGATTTGGGGTTCTGCATGTGGACTCACTGGCCTAGACTCCTATCTCCTTTAGGCTCTAAGAAATCCTGACCAAACACACCTGTGATTTTGAATTATTCAGTAGGTATGATCATTATAGACTGACTGCATAAACAAAGCCTTAGGTTAGGACAAGACCAGCCAAGTGGAATGGCAGTTTCATCCTGTTTTGCCTTTACTTTGAAAACCACTAACATCTATCATTGATGCTTTCAGCAGCAGCTCTGGAAAATTGTATTAAATTTTATGAATCTCAAGTGAGAGGAGTTTAAAGAGCATGTCAGTCTAGTATAAGGTTCATAAATCTTGAGGTATTATCAGCATGTGAGCTAGAGAGTTTAGATGTGGCTGTAGTAGAGTGGTTGATGAATGGAGTCTATGTAGTTTATCATACTTTGAATTCAGACTGTCTTTTCCATAGCTCCAAGTTCATAGAACAGAACCTTATGGAAAAATGGCTGTATTCATAACTACATGTTTTCCTCCTCTTTTTGTATTAGTGAAGCAATGGCTCTTAAAAATAAATATAGCTATAGAATTTAGATACGTTTTGATGATGATAAAAATGGGCACAATCCAGAGTGCTTACTAATTTATATGCTACTAAAATAATCCACAACCATACAATCTTGGGGGTGAAAGAAATTTTGAGGATTAGGCAATCAGGTGATACTTAACAAGCAGTCACCCACCCTAGAGATGGGACGGCTCCACTAGTCATTGGGATGCATATCTGCACCCCAGGTTAGTCCATCCATCCCACTATTGAATGGCTTTTGTAATTAAAGCACAGAGTGTTGTGGGAATTTACCACAAAGGTGGGAATGTGCAGGCAGAGCCAAGTTATTGAAGGATGTTGAATCAAGGTATGTGGTCAATATGTTCTGCTTTTCATATACTTGTGTACTTTTTTTTTTTTTTTTTTGGCAGCTGACCAATAGAGGGATCCCAACCCTTGACCTTGGTGCTACAAGGCTGTGTTCTCACCAACTGAGCTAACCAGCCAGCCCCACTTGTAGACTTTTGTATATGCGTCCCCTGAGTGAAGATACCTTCATGTATGACAGAGAGGCAGCATCTTATAGGTTTAAAACAGAAGCATAAACATCTTAAGGGCAACTGTATTCTCTTTGCCAAGTTGTTCGTTTACCCTGACTTGTGAGATGTATCTTGGCTTGTGCTTCATTTACTTTTGCCAGAAGTCAAGATATCATCATCAACAAACCTTTCCTAATAAAAATTAATATGTACAAGGCATATCAGATTAGTTGGTTAGTAATTGAACAAATGCATTAAACTGCTAGGTTTTTTTAAAAAGTAACTTTTATTTATTGTTATAAAAGTTCATTATGGAAAGTGAGCAAACAGTTAAATAAAAGGAAGAAAATTTTATAACAATTTAAAATGTCATTATTTTAAACCATTGTTTTATACTTCTGAGGCATTTCCTTCTAGTATATGAAAATGTATAGGTGGAGATTATGTGTAGACATACACACATATATAAACAATTTTTTATGATTATTCATTTAGCATTATGTAGAAATACTTGTCTACCTGAAAGACTTTTTATTTCTAGCAGTGAAAAGGAAGCTATGGTAATTATTACTGTCAGGAAAGATGATCTTGATTTTCTTTTTAAGTTCCAGGCTAATTAAATTCTGACTGTGGACACAGTAATCTGCCCTTGTTTATTTGATTTAAACAAACAGTAGATTCTAACAGATGAGTTAAAGTGCTTTCATGAAGAGGTGGAGGAAGGCAGCTGTTATATGTAGTAATAATATTCTCTATGCTGTAATTTTTTTCATTTCTGTTGGATTATCAGGTGGAAAATGGTTGGTTTCTGATAACTTCCTAAACATCACCAACGTAGCCTTTGATGACCGTGGGCTCTATACATGCTTCGTCACCTCTCCAATTCGTGCCTCCTACTCTGTCACCCTACGAGTCATCTTCACCTCAGGAGACATGAGTATCTACTATATGATTGTTTGCCTGATTGCCTTTACAATCACTCTTATCTTGAATGTCACACGGCTGTGCATGATGAGCAGCCATCTTCGCAAGACTGAGAAGGCCATCAATGAATTCTTCAGAACTGAAGGGGCTGAGAAACTTCAGAAGGCCTTTGAGATTGCAAAACGCATCCCTATCATCACCTCAGCCAAGACTCTGGAGCTCGCCAAAGTCACACAATTTAAGACCATGGAGTTTGCTCGTTATATTGAAGAACTGGCAAGAAGCGTTCCTCTTCCACCCCTTATTCTAAACTGTCGGGCCTTTGTTGAGGAGATGTTTGAGGCTGTGCGAGTGGATGACCCTGATGACCTGGGAGAAAGAATTAAAGAGAGACCTGCCTTGAATGCTCAAGGTGGCATCTATGTCATTAACCCAGAGATGGGGCGGAGTAATTCACCAGGAGGAGATTCAGATGATGGTTCTCTGAATGAACAGGGCCAGGAGATAGCAGTTCAGGTTTCTGTCCACCTTCAGTCAGAGACCAAAAGTATTGACACAGATTCTCAAGACAGCAGTCATTTCAGCCCGCCTGATGATACAGGATCAGCCGAATCTAACTACAAAGGTGGGGCATATGAAAACTGTTAGCTATGAGCTATCACTATACCTATAATAACAGTTCTCAGAAAAGGAACCTATTTCTTGGAGGAAATAACATTTTTACCAAAAGGTGATCGGGTTTTCCCTTTGTTAATATTAAGCACATCAGAACATGAATTGCCAAAATCTTTGTGAAAATGCAGTGTTTTCCTATATAATATTTCTCAGTCATTTTCCTTGAGCTTGATTAAATGATGCATGTTAGGATTTAAAGGAGCCTAAGAGCTAAACATGATGGGTAAAGTACTGAACTAAGAGTCTCATGGTTTCTCTTCTGGTCGCAGATCTTCCATTGGTTAGATCTGACACTTAACTTGAGGCCTCAGTGTTCCCATCAATAAAATAAGGGATTTGCATTAAATAAGATCTAAAGTTGTTTCTAGCCCAATAACTACTTACCCTTCAGCTTTAAACTACCAAAATTTTTAGCACATCTCTAAGAGAACCTTTCCCTAGACTTTTAGTCTCTTATTTTGGAGAAAACCAACCTGAGACTTTATTTTGTAATCCAGATTTCTACACCAGTGTACAGACGTGTGGGTGTTTTTCAGATATTTCACCTTGTGGAGCATGTAATTATATGTGTGAGGTTGGATCTTTTTGATGTAGCACATGTCTGTTATACAGATAGCAAGACGCTAACTGTTCATTAGTAAACTATTTTGCGTGAGTAAATTGGTCCTTCTTGGGGTATATCATGTCTTTTTAATTTACTGAGACATCACTTAGTTTATTGAGACTGGCAGTGATTTCCCAACTGATATCCCAAAGTGAGGAATTTGTTCCTAAGGAATAATGTCTTTGATGCTTTTAGAATAAGATCAATGAAAAATCATGTTTGGCAAATGATGGATTTTGATAATTCTGTTAATAAAATTCCTCAGGCTTTCCTTTTCTGAAAGAACTGGACTCTGTAAGTAGGGTCTATGTTTGGGATCCCATTCTAAGAAAACCCAGAGCTGGATTCCTCATTCAGACCTCTGTCAACACTCTCGCACTCTGTGGTCTTAAGTATGGTGCTAAAGGTTTAGCCTCCTTATCTTGTTTGTTTTGTTGATATTTTATTGTAGAAGTGTTTATTTTTTGTACTTCAGATACATAATTCTAAGCTAGGGCTGCATTTGTGGCCTTTCTGAGAAGCACTAACCTGAAATAAAATTAGATAATTATGTGTGATGTGTTACTATATTAAAGTACACACACACACACACACATACACACACACACAAATAATGTAGACATAAAGAGGGGGAAAAATGATGGATGATGCCACCTGGTTCAGCTGTGTATAATAAACACTTAAGATGTCATTTCTTGCCTGGATGAGATCTGATATAATGGAATTGTAAATACTCTTCAGAGCTATTTCTTCAGCTCCAGGAAGCTTGGTGCCATATAATTTTAAGAACTTAGCTGTGGAGCTCCATTTGGTGCTTCACGTTTCTTCATTTGGCTTCTGATTATTGAAGCATTACTTAAACTAGAGGCTCCTGAGGGAAACGTACAGAGGAGGTATTATCAGGATTTTAATTTAAGGTTTCAGAGGAGGACAGGAAATTCAAAGCATGACCAGATAGAATTCATGCCTCCCTTTGTCCAGGCTTATCAGAAGTAATACATCTGCTCTGGATAACATAAATGAATCAATGTGCAGTTCTATCAGGTGGCATTATGTATAAAGATAATGCTGCCTTTTCTGTCTCAGGCTGTTTCCATGGAAACCTCCAGAGCCAAACAAAAGCTACCAATCATTTAGCCAAAGCTTGCTTTGGCTCATAGACCTGTGTTTCTTTAAGGAAAACTACTTTCATATATTTGGTAATGAGAGCAAGGGCTCTTGAGCATATCCTAGATTATAGACCACTTTTTCCATTCAAACAATGTTTCTCTTGAAAAATTAATAAATGTTCAAATCCTTTGGGGTCAGTCCCCTGAATATCCCTCAGATCTTTAGACAGTACTCCCAACACTGTCCCAACGTAGCAGGTTTAGGATCATTTCTTAGAAGGTAGCTTGTCACATTAAAGAGAATGGTGTTACCCAACAAGTTCTCATAAGGGATATTAGTGTTTGGAATCCTGAAGTAGACATATTTAATGATTGAAGTCCTGGGAAACAGAACTTTTGAAAAATTGGGAAATATTTTTTAAATCTGTAGGTTTGCACAATATTACATAATAATTAAATACAGGCTACTCCATTGTGTCCTTGATAAATTATTTTAGAAACATAACTGTGACCTAATTTGGTGGCCAAAGTAACTGGTTTACTCTGAATGTTCCAGGTTATGGTGTCATTGATGAAGAATTAAAGTAGGTCAGAATTAAATCAGAGTTGGTATTATTTTGTAAAGCTAGTTTTCAAGAGGAAGAAAACCACACTTACTAATGTTTTTTGTATCTAATCAAATACTCTTCATATATAATTAACACTTCTTAAGTTATCCTTTTGTAAAATCCTTAACCTTTTGAACTTAAACTACAGTCTAAAATCTTTTGACAATAACGGTAGTGTAATTATCTTTTTGTCTCACTGGATTTTATAGTTAGTGAAAAATGCTTTTACCCAACAAAATGTATTTAAAATAGTTCTGTCATCTCATTTGTAAATTTTGTCTTGGATTGTGACTTAATGAATCTTATTGTCCTTATGAAATGGTAGCTTAGTGAAATAAATTTACCAAAAACTGGCATTTAACCATCTTTATAGATTCCTTACCAGCCAAAACCGGATAGACAAGTATCTTTTGAGCTGGTACCCCACCTGAGTTTATAGGTAATTCGATAACCACCTATCCTCAAAGTTGGGTCTGTTGTGATAGTTTAATTCGAGTCAGGGCCAGTGAGCATTTATATTTTCTACCAGCTACCTTGATATAAATATCATGGGAGTTGCTGACCTCGAGTGGTTGTGAAAAGGCTCCTGGCTTTCTTGCCTCACTTAACATCTGTTAGTCAGAGCAGTATCTGCACACTGCTTTTCCTTCTTTCCTCTAGCCACAGGGAGCCCCTTGATCCAGTCCTCTCCATACCCTGCATGTCATTTTACCCTAGATCAGACTTTTGTCTCGGATCCCAGAGCAGCACAGGAGGAGCACTTCATGCCTGTTTTCTAGAGCCCAACCAGTCATGGGTGCTACCCTTGTCTCTATACACCAGCAGTTGTAATGCACGTGTGCTTTATTTCCTGAGTCACCACTAAGAGAATGCAGTCTTCTCATGTAGGCCAGGAATGTTGAAAATCCTCAGCCTTATATAAAAACTGGATTCTCATTAATACATTTCACAAAGGTACATGAGTATTATTTGATATGGTTCAGATAAGATTTAAATGGTCAGCATTTTAATAAATATTTGCATTATAATTTTGTCCTTTTTAAAAAAAAAAGTTGTACTTGGATGTAATTTATTAAATGTTCAACAGTGTATTTCATTTGTCTGAAATCTTCTATAGAGTCTATTTCATTTTTATGTGTGATTGATTTTAAAAAGGAGTAAATTTGGATTCAACCTGCATTCCATCATGGTTAGCCACTTTAACCTTACAAATACTTACTAAGCATCTATATGTTTTTGGTGCTATGAGCCTCAGTGAAATAGGTATCCTGCCCACAACAAGCCTGCAGATACCAGACTGTCCTCTTTGGGCCCGAATATAGCAATTTCCCACTTCTGCAGTATAGCATTCCTGGCAAAGGCAAGAGCTTGAGAAAAGGCCCATAGATAAAAGGATTTAGTACATGTTTTGGAAAGCATGTGATTAGTGTGTAAAGTTTATAATGATGCTTGGCAGCCGGGAGGGGTAGTTCTGGTAGACGCAAATCTGCAGTCCCATAGGAGTGAAGGGTGGTGATGAGAAATGGACATGGAAAAGCACAGGGTCCCAGGAGGCAGGTAAAAAGAACAGGTGGGTGGTGTGACTCGTGACTTAAATGCCACAGACTTAGAATAAAAACCTAGCCCCTCTCTCCCTATGGCAAAAGTTCCTGATTTCACCACTAGCCTTTGTAACCACGAGCAAGTGACTCAGCCTCTCTGGGCTTCAGTAAAATGGAAGTGATAATACCTGCCTCACAGAAGTAATATGGTATTAAATACAGCAACATGTAAGCAAATGACATGCTAACTGTAACATGCCATATAGTGTAAGGAACTACTAATGCAGCCAGAGTGTTAGCTTCATTAGCAGCCATGTCCAACTGATGATTATGGTTGCATTTGTAGTCAACTAAAAATTCCTCCACACCTCTCAGAATTGCATGTGGCTGCATGCTGTAGAAACCTGATTACGGTGGCTTACCCAAATAAGAGATTTATTTTTCTCAAATAAGTCCAGTGATAGGCAGTCCAAGGCTAGGGCAGGGGCTCAAGTCTGGCATCAAGGACTTGAGCTACTTCTAGACTCCTCTCCATTCTTAGCAAGTGGCTTTTATCCTCACAGTCACAAGATGTCTTGGGTTGGGTTCCCCCAAAGGACTTCCTGTGACAAAGATATGGGTGCATGTAATTTATTTAGTAGGTGATCCTAGGATGGTAGGGGGAGTGGGAAGTGAGACAGAGAAGAGAAGAAAGCCAAGACGATGTGTTAATGAGTGGGTTACTGCTATGAGCAACTGGTGTTCAGTCCTGCTGGGGACCTCAGGGAGCTCTCTGCCCCCAGTGTATGTGGCTCATGCTCAGAGTTGTTCCACCAGGCCAAGGAGCTGGGAGGGGTATTTATCTATCAACTCTCATCTGTCATTAGTTAGCTGTTGCCAGGGTCATGAACACCCTGGCGCTTCTAGCTTGCCATATATGAGCTAAGTATGATCCTGTCACTAGTGAAAGCCCTCAGGTAAAGAATCGCAGGAGCTTCCAACAGGAAACCTGTGGTGAATATAGGAATGGGTGTGTCAAGGAGTTATGGGGAGAGTGCTGACAGCACCAGCTACACAGAACAACTTCACCTCTGGGATCATGTCTACATTCCAGGCAGGGAGAAAGGTAGAAGATCAAAGGACAGAGAAGACACATAGCAGCTGAGTCTACCTCTATCAAGATAGCTTTCCCAAAGCCTCCTGCAACTTCTGCTACTTAGCAGCTGGAATTGGGTTATTTGGCAACTTGCTGTAGCTATAGGAAAGACTGAAATGATGAGTGTGTATATTTTTAACTGGACACATTGTCCCAAAATTTGGGTTTCTGTTACTAGAAAGGAGGGAAGAATGGAAGTTGTAGGTAACAGGTAAGGTCATCTTCACATGAATTACAGGAGCAAAATGTGATTTGGTGGATAAAACTGCAAACCATGTTTCTTGAAGGTAATCACATGCATGAACAAAACAAGAATCGGAAGCAATAAATATTAGGCTAAATCTTCAAGCCTTCACTTATGTTGTCTCCAATACAGACAGCTTAAACTGCAGACACTCAAGTTACGGGATTCTGCTGGGGCATTGTTAGCTTATCTTAACCTATTTTTTTATTAGCAAATAGTTACTGACCACCTGCTATGTGCCAAGTGCTCTTCCATGAGCCGGGGACTCCAGAGTGATAAAGACTGGCAGGGTGTATCTATAATTGAGGGATCAGAAAAGCCTCTCCAAAGAGGACATTATCCTGAGACCCAAATGATGAGGAGCCAAGCATTCAAAGATTAGGGGGAGGGTACTCCAGGCAGAGGAAAGAGCAATGATAAGCTTGGCCTGTTGGAAAAATAGAAGAAGTAGGCCTATGTGGCTGGTTAGGGGAGACAGAAGCAGACAGGGGCCAGAAATATGGCTGGAAGATTCTAAAGCTCTTTTTGTCTGGCTCCAGAAATTCATTTCTTAGAAGAAATGCTAGAAGTACCTAAATTGGAAAAGGAGATTTACATATTTAAAGGAGAAAATTTGATCATTCAGTAGTACTATTGATTTTTTCCTGAAGTCATCTGCAGCTAAAAAACAATTGCACTGATTTTCTTTAAGGAATTAAACTCCTTCAGGGCCCCTTAAATTCCAATCATGTTCTTGGGTTTTCATGTTTTTGCTGGAACCTATTGATTAGGAAATATGTATATGTAAATACACATATGTCACTCCATCTGCTTGGAGGATCTGTGGCTGCTGCCAGCATGCTTATTCTTCCTTACAGTTGGAAACACTCTGCCTCCAAATCAGCTGTGTAAAAGGGAGGTATCAAGTGTCCTACGTGATGATAAAGCATCTTTCAAGGGGCCTCCTTTGGATAGAATAGCCACCCTTTGGGAAAGGGTGGCTTAGTTTGTCTCTAAGCAGAAGGGAAGTTCATCAGAAGAACTCCCTCTGTGGGGTAGTTTTGCAATGTGAAATTCATTGCTCTTTCAGAAACTGCAAGCAGACAGACCATTCCTGAGGCTACCCCTCTCACAGCCCCCTGATACCATGAACACCTAAGGCCATGCCAATTCATTTAACTTTTCAGCAAATCTTGGTTGCACACAAACTGGGGACACTACCACAAGCAAAACCAAAGATAGTCTTTGCTCTTTGGGAACTTACAGCCTGTGAAAGACAGATCCAATTCAGTTACACATAGCGTGTATAGTTAAAAACTAAGGTGTGCTGGAGAAAATGATTCTACTAGCGCCTGGAACAAAGGAGCCTGATCTAATTAGAGGTCAAAAAAGACTTCCTGGAAGAGGTGATACTCGAATCAACAGGCATTGCTTGAGGGCTTATTATGTTCCTAGCCCTGAACCAGGGGATATGGATTTAAATCATGGATCCTGCTTAGAGGGAATTGGAAGACAAGCTCAAAAAATAAGATGTTTCTATGATAAACTATCTGAAAGAAATACTGTATCAAGTGCTAAATGGATTAACACTAGATAAATGCAGAAGGACTTAAAGATGAAAAGTGAGTGTGTAAGCAGAGGACAGGCAATGCTTTGTGGACTGGGTGAGATTTGAGCTGGACATGGAAGAATGAATAAGCCATGGATAGGGAAGGAAAGGTGTTAATCTGGTCATGAAACTCAGAAATCTTCAGTGGTGCCCTGTTGTCTGAGTAGGAAAAAAAAAATCCAATTCTTGACCCTCCAAGATCTCCCAACCTATCTTCCTAAGTTTATCCTTTGAAGATCCCTTCCATTCCCTTGGAAATACCTTTAACATATTCTTCATTTTATGAGAGAACTTCAAAAAGTCCATAGAAAGATTCATATTATCTTTCAATTATGTTTTTCCACAAACTTCTTGAAGTACCCTCGTGTATTACAGTTACTCTCTCCCTACCAGTTTGTGAGCAACTTGAGGGATGGTGTCATGAATTAGTCACCTATCTGTGTAGCCCCTATTTGTTAGGGTAACACTTTTCATATAGAAGAGACAGTAAGTGTTTGTTGCCTTTAATGGAATAGAAGTGGTGAAATTGTTGTGCTGTGGGATATGGTCATGTCCATTGGTCAATGTGGGAATTAGGGATGAAGGCTTGGGAGGTATGGCTGCCCCTTCTCCAACAACACTCTCTTCCTTGGTGACATTACCCACTTCCAAAGTTTTAAATACCATCTTCACACTGGTGACTCCCAAATGTATGTTTCAAGATCCAAATGCTCCCTTCCAGACTTGTGGATCTAATGCCTTGGCCAGGCATCTCTAAATGGCAACTCAGAATTACTATGTCCAAAACAGAATTTTTGATTCCTTTCCTTGATGATAAAATAATACACAGTTTCTCTCCCTGCCATGTTCTCTCGGGAAATGGCACCACTATCTACTCATTTGTTCAAGCCAAAAACCTGTGTCATCCTTGACTCTATTTGCCTCACTCTCCATGTCCATTAGGTCCACAAGTCCTGTTGTCTCATTCAGAAAACATGTATCCAATCCACCCAGTACTCTCTTCCTCCGTTAACATTGTCCTAGTCCAAGACACCATCGTCTCTCACCTGCACTGTTTGACGGCCCCCACTGAGCTCCCTGCTTCCACTCTTGTCCCCAGGTCATCCATTCTCAACACTGCCACCAGGATGAACTTTCAGAAGCATAAATTATATCATGTCATCCTCTGTTTGTAATCCACAGTATTTACCCTCACTAGGAGAAAATTCTAGAAGGAAATCCGTACTCCTTGCCATGGCCTACAAGACCCTATATTACCTGGCTCTCTCCTGTGTGTCTCAGCCCATCTCCAGCCACTCTGGCCTCCTGCTGTTCCTCTAATACACCAAGTCTGCTCTCACCTCAAAATCTTTGGTCCTGCTGTCTCCCCTGCCTAGAATGATCTTCCCCCAAATGTTCCTTTCACTGACTTCTTCTTGGCATTTAGATCTCAGCTCAGTTGTCACCACTTCAGAGAAGCCTCCCTGATCACACTAAAGTAGTTGCTCCCAGAGTTGGGGTTAGGGTCAGAGTTAAATAACTCTCTATTTCATTTTTCATTTATTTTTATCATCGTGTTTGTCACTATTTGGTATTAATTTTTTATTTATTTGCTTACTGGACTGTCTATTTCCCCATCTAGAACATGAGCTCCGTGAAAACAGGGACCTTATCTATATTATTTCCTATTATATTCCCAGCAACTCAAACAGAGCTTGGAACCAAGCAAGGGATCAGTAAATATTTATTGTGTCATTGATATAGAGAGATGGGTGAGTACTGATTAATTGTGTGAACTTAAAGAAATCATTTAGCATCTTTGTCTCAGTTTACATCCTTACCTCATGAAAATGAAGGTAATATGCTACTTAGCTCTTCTGGAGCACAAAGGAAGGGGTTAAGATAAAATAGAAAGCTGGAGGCTTTACCACTTATTATGAGAAACATTGAAATATATGGGCAGGGATCCATTTGAAAGTGGCAATGACAAGCTAATGGAGAAAGAAGGTCATTTGTTTTCTTACCCGTGAACCTCCTGAGGACTGAGTAAAATGGGGAAAAATAAAAAATACCCATTTGCAATATAAAGATTCATAAATACAACTTACATTAATTCAAAGTAGAGTAACACTGTTTATCTGGCACCAATAAGTATTTTGCTAAGTGTTTTGTTTTTTCAGATAGTTAATATGCCCATTGAAAGACAACTTTTTTGAATTTGAACATTTTAATGAAGATAATTTTCAAATGAATTTCAGCTTCACCTTCTCTGTCAACACACCAAACAGAGCATTTTGTTGATAACTTGAGGACATCATTATAAGCATACATTACTATATTTGGGTATAAAATAGTGATAAGTTCTGAAATCACACATGTGCAGAACTGTCACACTTTCTGTGTATTGTATAGGTTTTTTCCTCTTCTCTCATTTCATTAATCAACAAGTATTTGTAGGGCACCTAGTGCATGTCAGGCTGGCTACTGAGGAATACCCAGAGTTAAACACAAGGTAAATGTGGTCCCTGCCTTCCTGGAGCCCAGAATCTTCTGAGGAAGACATACCGTGATCAAGTAAGTACAATTGTGACCAAAGTCTGAAAGACCTACCTAGGAGCTTGGGGAAGGCCTCCCCAAAGAAGTGGCCTTTAAACTGATTCCTATGAAGGAGTTGCTCAGGGGAAGCTTGCTCCAGGCAGACAAAAGAGCATGTGCAAAGGTCAAGATGAAAGACCTGCATAGCTGCTGATGATGCCACAGAGTATGCCAGGGCCAGATTGCAGAGCCCCCTGTAAACCAGGGCTAGGAATTTGTCTTCATTCTAAGAACAAATTAAATGGTTTTAAAGAGGAGAATGACATGATCATTATCACTCTTCAAAATACGTGTTAGAAGAAAACGAAGTAACCAGTAAACCTGTGCTTTCAAAACATGTTTTTGGTTTAGATGAAGTTAAAGTAAGTGGTGCTGCAGTAATCTGCTTTCCCTAGACCTTGGAATTGACAAGTAAGTGGTTCTCAGGGGCATGAGGAAAATGCAAAAATCAAAAAGTGGATATTCAGGTTTAGGGAGTTCAGGTTTCAGAAAGGAACCTCATTATCAAATCCTATTACATTACTGTACATATAAGAGCCCCAATTTAATTCAGCTCAACATTGACTGAAATACCTGCTATCTATGCAAGGCATAAGAGGAAGTTTGTTAGAGTGGAAGGACAAGCACTCGGAATGGAGACCTGAGTTCCAGGGTCACCTCAGCCACTACCTGTAGACTAAGGTGATGCCTAAAGGATCCTCCCCTCTCTAGAATGTTGAGATGCACGTGCCTTGGCAAGCAGGAGGGTCAAAAGAGGGGCTCCACCACCAGTTACTCCGCAAGCAACCTTGGACAAGTTATGTATCAGTTTACCTATCTTTGAAAACCTTACTGTATTAGGTTGTTGTGAGGGCTAAAATGCGCACAGAGAAATCAACCAGTAAATATTAGGATTTTATAGCTTAACATCTAATGGCTCACAAATTAGCCCACTAAAGCCAGAGAAAGAGTTTGGAAATGAATGTTTCCTTACAGAAAAAAAGAGGCCCCTTATAAATTAAGAATTCATGTTACATATTACATTTTTTTGTATCCTTGTGAGACTTAGTAACAATTTGGGAAGCATCTTGGGCCATCCATCTGCCCAACATTTGCACTCTGGAATATCTTTCCTCTAACAGCTTGGCTAACTCCGTTTTGAATCTGTTCCGTTCTGCTATCCCTGGTCTATTCTGAGCATGTTGTTAACCTGAGCTTGCATGTAACAGTATAAATTCTGCTAAGAACCAATTTTTTCTTCATTTCGGAGTATCAGTGCAGAAATAAGCTTGTGTGGTTTCTTTGTGGTCTTTTTGCAGACCCCAAGGGTGTTAATAACAAGTTACATATTGTATTTTCTTATTATTTTTAAGTAACTGGGTTTTATATTATAGGTTTAATACATGTACATTGTTTAAAAATATGAAAAGTATAGAAGTCTTTTAGGTTAAAAAAGAAAATCTTTTCTTTGCCTCCCACCTCCAGCTTCTTAGTTATATTCCTCATATATTAGCAGAATTTTATACATCCTTCCAGAATTTTTCTCCCTCCTTCCCTTCCTTTCTTTCTGTATATATTCTTCGTAATTGTCTTTATTTTATACAAATAACATTAGAGCATCTTTCTTTCCCTCCTCCCTTCTTATATATATTCTATATAATTGTATTTATTTTACACGAATGGGACTATACTGTTCAAATCCTGTGTCCTAGACATTTTTCCATGCTGTACATATAGATCTGTCTTATTCTTTGCAGTGGCTTTCTGGCATTCTGTTAATGAAATGTACCCTTTAACTAACTCCTGTTTATGGACATTTTAGACGGTTCCAATATTTTTCTTTTACAAACATTTCTGCAACAAACATCTCTGGACATATGTCTTTGCACGCTTGAGGGACTTCATCTGTAAGATAAGTTCTTAGAGAAAATTATATTAAGTGAAATAAGCCAAGCACAGAAAGAGAAATACCACATGTTCTCACTTATTTGTGAGAGCTAATAATAAATAAAGAAATAAATACACAAATAAATAAATGGTGAAGAGTGGGGAAGAAGACACAACAATCACAACAATTGCTTGAACTTGTTAAGACAAGTGAACAGACATGATGTTGATGGGGGGAGAGGGGAAGGGGAGGGGGAAAGTGGAGGAATTGGTAAAGGGACATGAAAATCAACTACATTGTATACTGATAAATTAAAATTAAAAAAATTTTTTAAAAACCCAGAATAGCATCCTCCTGTATGTTCACCAGACTGCTAATGTCAGGCCTCCAAAAAGAGCTTTTTCCAAAGCCGTTGGCTGCTTTATTGGACAACATAGAAACAATCAATACTTTGAAAGGTATCATTAATCTTTATTGTGAAGACTGGTGATAATGTAGCAAAGTGCTTAACAAATATCTGACATACTGTCATTGCCCAATAAGTGGTGGCTGTTAGTCATATTGCCTTTATCCTTGTGAACGTCCAGTGAAGAATTTATCTCCAAGGCCTGAGGCTAAATATAACTAGAGTCAATGGGTTGGTATAATATTGGTAAATTTTAGGTGGCACCGTTTTTAGGAAACTCAGCCATTTATTTAAGAGGAATGTCCAATGGGACAGGAAAGTCCTTTTTAGGTGGTAAAAGAAACATTATGCTTCAATATTAGAAATTTTCTCTGGCTAAATCTCCAAGAAGCCTTGACATTTTCAACAACATGAAATCAATCTACAGTTGGTAGGCATTAACCTGAGTATTTGGAGAAAAGTAATTGCCGACAAAGGACTGTTGGTTTTAATCTTAGCAAGCCATGAGAACATTATTTGAAGGAATCCTGAGCTGGAGATCATGCATTTGCATTTCATTCATTCATTCATTCATTCATTCAACAATTGTTTATTATGTACCTGCTAATGTACTAGGCAAGATTCCAGATTACAGAGGATGCATTGTAAACCAAACAGGTATGGGGCCTGCAATTAAATAGCCATGTGACCTTGCACAAGCCCTTTGTCCTTCCTGAACTCTACTCTCCAAGTCTTTAAAATAAGCTGACAAAACTACATTATCTCCAAAGATCCTTCTCAGTGTATCATTCTGTGCCTTTCCTTAATGCATTCTTAATGATGATCTCAATCCCGTGCAGCACTAATTGGTGTGCATGGCACATGAAAGTACCATAAAATCCTTCACAGGTGTACTGCCAAGTTCTGTCCAATGGCTACTATGTTAGTTTCCTTGGTCTACCATAACAAATTACCACAAACTTGGTGGCTTAAGATAACAGAAATTTATTCTGTCATGGTTCTGGAGGCTGGATGTCTGAAATCAAGGTGCGGGTCATGCTCCTTCCCTGTCTCTTCCTAGCTTCTGGTGTTGCCAGCAATCCTTGGCATTCCTTGGCTTGTAGTTGCATCTCTCCAGCCTCTACCTCCAGCATCACATAATGTTCTCCTTGTGAGTCTGTCTCTGTCTATTTTCCTATTAGAAAGGACAGTAGTTATTGGAGTAGGGTCCATACTAATCCGGTATGACCATATTTCAACTAATTACACCTGCAAAGACCCTATTTCTAAATAAGGTCACATTCTGAGGTTCTAGGTGGACATGAAGTTTGGGGAGGCAGGGACACTATTCAACCCAATACAGATACTATTCCTTTTTGCTTCTACCAGGGATATGAACAGTTACAGCAGTGTCTGTCAGCAGGTCATGCAGCCTGATGCACAGGTATGCTACTGTGAGGAAGAGGTAGCGAGCATGTCTGAACATCAAAGCTGTCAGCAAAGGAAGGGGGCATGTTTAATGGAATCTGTGAGACTGCACCCTGCAGGTACATAAGGTAGGTATGAGCAGGGTCAGGTTGAGTGCCCAGGATCTTCCAGGAAGTAAACAGTTCTGTGCAACAACAAGTTTAGAACAACAGTTCTGTGCAAAAACTATGGAAGCTTTTCTAGACACTGGGAAACTTTATAACATAGTGCTATAGTCATGATTAATTTTGATGGTTGATTTCTTTAGTGTTGTTTTGAGTCATTTCACCCCTTGTAGCTGAGCATGAAAAATTCAAGTATTTAAAAGAGCATCTCATGTGCAGGAAGGCTGATGGCTGAGCTGTGCAGAATAGAGGTTAAGGGCTCTCTCTCTGAAGGCAATTCCAGGGTGGAACCTCTGCTCTCCCATATTATTGGCTATGTGTCTTTGGAAACGTTAGTTCATTTCTCAGAGCTCAGGCTCCTGCATCTATAAACTGAAGATAAATAATAGAATCTCTTCATAGGATTGTGGTGAGGAAGAAATGTGAGGAAAATAATTTATGTGCAAAATTAAACATAGTGCCAGGAACATTAAAGGGTGCTTAATAAATGTCTGTTTTTATTAAAGTATTTACTAATTTTTCCCTGTGCTGATAGATCTTCCCCAACAAAGATATAAACATGCTAATTCTCTCATGCTTTTTTTTTTAAAAAAAAAAAAAACTTTTTTGACCTTATTCTCCAACACCCTCCCTTTACAGCAAAATTTTCCAAAAGAATTGTTTGTCCTCTCTGTGTCCAATTCCTCTCCTCTCATTCTACAAAAAGGCCTTTGCCCCTATTCCAGTCCCTCCACTGACATTGTTCTCAGCCATTGTGGTCCCCTGTGACCTCCATACTGTTAAATCAGTGATCAATTCTCAGTCCTCATCTTACTTGATTGGTCAGCAGCTTGTGACAGTTTGGTCACTCCCTCCTTCTTGAAACACTTTTTCACTTGGGTTCCTGGGACACCCCTCACCCTTGGTTCCTATCCTAACTGAAGTCCCAGGGACTCCTTCGGACTTCTCTTTTTGAATTTAACCTCTTCCCTAACTGATCTCATACAGCTTTAAGGCTTTAAACACCATCTATCACTGACAGCTCATAAACTTAGATATCTAGCCTGGACATCTCTCCTGAACGTGATCCATTCAGCATCTCCATTTGGATCTGGAACAGACATCTCAAACCTAACATGTTCAAAATTGAACTCCTGATTTTCCTTCCTGATGAAGCCTGTTTCTCACACAATCTTCCCTACCTTAATAAATGGAAACTGCATCCTTCCAGTTGCTTGTAGTAAAAACCTAGGAGTCATCCTGACTTTTCAATTTCTCTTACACTCTGCATCCAATTCGTCAGCAAATCTTCATAGTTCTGCCTTTGAAATAGATCTGGAATCTGACTGCTCCACTGCTGCCACTCTGGTCTAGGTCACCCTCACCCCTAACCCGTATCAGCAGTAGCCTCCAAATCTGCACCCTGCTTCTTTCCTTGGTCCCTTCAGTCTATTCTCTACCCAGAAGCCAGAGGGATCCCACCCTCAGCTGCACTTTAGAACCACTTGGAGAGTTTTAGAAATTCCAATGCCCAGGCCACATCTCAGACCAATGAAATCTGAATCACTGCAGGTAGGACCCAGACAAAGTATGTTTTGTTTTGTTTTGGTTTTTAAGTCAGATCATATTACTCTTCTGTCCCCAAATTTCCAATGGTTTCTCATCTCAGAACAAAAGCCAAAGTTTCCACAATGGCCTATGAGGCCTCACATTAGCAGTTCTCTGACTCACCTGGAGGGCTTGTTATACTCTGCTGGGCCCCATCCCCAGGGTCTCTGACTCAGTAGGCCTAGGGCAGGGCCTGATACTGGCATTTCTTAAAAGTTCCAAGGTGATGCTGCTGGTCTGGGAACCAAACTTTGAGGCTCTCTGCCTTACATGATCTGGACCCACTCTCTCTCAAACAGCATCTCCTGCTACTCTCCACTCATTCGGTCTGTTCCAGCTACACTGGCCTCGTTCCCAAAACAGGCCAGACGTCCTCTCTCTTTGAAGCCTCTACCCTTGCTGTTTCTTCCATCTGGATATTCTTCCCTCACCTCTCTCACATCCCACTTAGATGTGACCTTACCAGTGAGGGTTTTCTGACCACCTTTGAAAATTGCTACTCTCATCCCCTCCCTGCTCCTATTCTCTGCTTCATTTTTTCCATAGTTCTTCTGACCATACAACAATGAGGATGCTTCAAAAAGTTCATGAAAAAATTCCTATTATCTTTTGATTCTATTTTTCCATGAACTTTTTGAAGTACCCTTGTATATGTATGTATGTATATTTTCTACCCCCCCAACACACACATACACTAAAGTATAAACCTTATGAGATCGAGGACTTTGTTTTGCTCAGTGGTATGTCCACAGTGTCTAGAACCATGCTTGGCTCACAGTAGGTCTCAATAAATATAAATGCAAAGAATGAAGAAAATGCTGAAACCTACTGAGACCAGACAATAGTGCCTGAAGCTCTAGTGATGGCCGCGAGAGGCCACTGTTGCTCTGGGGAATGGAAAAGAGGGCACGCAGCAGCTCTTCCTCCCACAGCCTGCCGGCCAGAGTACTGGGTTGGAAATAGGCCGGCACCTCTGAGTCCAAGCAGGCCCGTCTGGGACATGGAAGCGTGTTTATTATCGCCTCCTAAAGGCTCGTGCTCAAAACCCAGCCCGGTAGCTCCTAATCAGCTGCAGCCCATATCAGTAACTTTTGGAAGGGAATGCCAAGGGTGAGAGTGTTTCAAGTCCCCAGTGGGGGTTGAAGGACACCAGCTCCTGCAGAAAGCCAGAGGGGGAAAAATGAACTTGGCCTGGTTCAGGTAGACGGAGCCTAGAATCTGAATCAGATAAAGTTGGGGCATACCTGAGAGTTGGAGACCAGAAACCAAATTCCCAAGAATTCCAGAGGAGATGGACAAGGAGCTTAGCCTGACTACATCCCTTTCTGCATTACAGATGTTCCAGGGCCCACTCTTTGCTCTTTCCTCATTAATACAGCCATCTTTCTATTCACATGCACATATACACACACATACATCTGAAGGCTCCAAGAAATGGGGCCCAGTTCTCTTTAAAACTCACCTGCTTTGATTCTCTATGACACATTAGGTAAAAGCTCTGGGCTTGGAAATTAAAAAAGAAAAAGCAAAGACTTCTGTGCCATATCCAGCTGTGTGACTCAAGGCTTACCTGAAAAAAGTGGTCAGCACATCTGTGTTCCCTACTTCACATTACTTGTGCTGATCAAATGATGAATATTGCCAACGTTCCTTGTAAACCATCCAAATGTCAGAATGGTTCTTCTTTTAATGATGGGGATGACTTCTTAGCTTTCACAAATGGCACTTAAAGCCAGTAGGACTTTATCAGCCAGCTGTAGAACTAAAGGGTAGACACAATTTTATTTGCATGTGGTTTGCATTTAATTTAAGAATAATATTAATAATAGCTAAAAATTAGGGAGCTCTTGCCATGGGCCCATAAACCCATTACATGCTTAATTTCATTTAATCCTTGCAACGTGTCTATGAGGTAAGAGCTATTCTAATCCTTCATTATACAGATGAAAAAACTGAAGTTCAGAGAGATTAAGTAACTTGCCCTAAATGACAGGCTTATAAACGAGACTTGAACCCAGGTAGTCAGCCCCCCTTCCCCACCATTCACATCAGAGCCTGTTGAGTGAGATAAAGGGACAGTGAAATTGGACTTCATAAAACAGCAGCACGATATGGTGGACCAGCCTTGGACCTCAGCGTCAGGCAAAACCTGGTGTGTATCCCAACGTTACTACTTCTAAACTGCATAAATGGGCAGTGATTTATCTTCTCTAAGCTGTTGGGTTTTCCTCTGTAAAACAAAAATATTGCCCTTGAAAGTTGTTGTGAGGATTAAATGAGATAATACTTAAAGCACCCAGCCTAGTTCCTGTCAAAGTAGACATCCATTAAATATTAGTCTACCCCTGAGTCCCCATTAAAGATGAAAAATACCAGAGCACCAAGAGGCTAAATGTCTTAGCCACCATTACCCTGTGTGTTCCCTTAGGCTTTGTGGTCAGTCATCAGGCCATCTGCAGATGAGATTCTATCCTCACTGTGGTTGGTAGTCTAGAATCTTGACTTTTCTAAGTTCTCTCTTAGCTAATTCCTGATCCACACCCTCCCCTGTCTCTGTCTCAGGTGGGATCCTGAGAGATAGGACCTATTGGAAGCCTTTGCCCAGCTACCCTGCCCCCTATCTGGCCCCTCTTTCCTGCTCCCTCCATAGGTCAAAAAGGAAAAGTGAGACAAGGAGAGGCTTCCCTTGGTTATTAAGAGAACTAAGGCCAGGAGAAGGGAAAATGTGGAGGGGAGTGATCAGTGGCTTGGGCCATGCCCGCTGTCAAGTCAAGAGCCTCTTAGCTCTACGTCACCCACCTAGGCACAGCAAGATTCACTTAGTGACACAGTCTAGAATCGCATTTGGTATTAGAGCTGAAAAAACCCTTAGAGATGACTTCATTTTCAGCCAAGCTTCACGCTTGGTAAATGAGGCATCATAGGGTAATTAACCTGCCCAGAGTCTCACATTAGCACAGCTGACTTCAGCACCCCAGGGTTTTGGCTCCCCATCCTCTTTGCCTTATACCACTCTGACTCCCATGACCTTGCCATTCTCTGCAGGATCATTGGCCCTGGAGCTTGGCACAGTCAAGGCTGCAGTGGTGGACTTTGCTCTACAGTGCCATCTTCTCTCCAACACTCTTGCTCTGCTGGGCATTATTTAGTCCCCACTAAGCTCCTGGCTATCCAGGAGCCCACACAAAGGTTTCTTCCTTGGGCAAAAACCCGGGTCCTGAAGTCTCTCCTCTGCCCATTTTTCTATCAAAACTTAACTTTCCAACATCCTAACCAACTTCAAAATTCAAAAGAAAATCTGCTATGTGCTGTGGATTGAATGTCCCCCCAAAACTCATTGAAAACTGATTTCCATTGTAACAGTGCTAAGAGGGTGGGAAATCCAATTATGGTATTTGCAAGGTAGGGCCTTTAAGAGGTGGTTAGATTGTGAAGACTGTGCCCTGAATAGATTTATCCATTCATGGAGTAATGGGCATGGTTCTGATGGCTTTAAGAGGAGAGCAAGTAAGGTTAGCTCTCTTGCTCAGCCCATTCTTGTCATGTGATACCCTGAGTTGCTGTAGAAGAAGGCCGTCACTAGATGTGTTCCCTGGACCTGAACTTCCCAGCCTCCAAACTCTAAGAAATAAATTTTATTTCTTTATAAATTACCCGGTTTCAAGTATTCTGTTATAAACAACAGAAATGGACTAATACAATATGTAATAAGATCCTCCATGACTTGTAAGGGACTCAAATGGTTTCATAGTTGTTTATTTTTAAAACTGGTCTCCAGAGGAATGAAACCTTTACCCAAAGGGATAAGGCCCTTATGGTAGAATTCTGGGAATTCTGAAGCAGAAAATGCTCCCCAGCATGCCTCCAAGTATACAGGGGAGACAGCATCGATATTGCCCCATGTGATACTAGCCCCAAGTTAAAGGTATGTGTGGTTTCAAGCAATATGCTGATAATGGTTTGGTCTCTTTTCTGGACCTAAGGAATTCCTTTCTTCTTATCGTACTGACTTTAAAGTCATTTATCTCCATTTCCTTGGAGCACCCTTTCAATCCATCTCTCTTCACCCAGTGCCTGTAGTCAGAGAGTGAAGGAAATGTGGGGAGGGTGTCAGTTGCCCCATTACCACTTCTTGTAGCAAATCCAGGGGCAATTAAATTCACCCCTTCTAAAAACTTCAAGTATCAAATCCCAAATGCCTCATTTCCACATGACTTTATCCCTTTCCTACAATGCTTCCTAAGTTAATTGTAATAATAAAAATGGTGGTGCTAGCTGTAATAGATTTCTTTTCCGTGTTATCATGATTCACAGTGGCCCTGAGAGATAGGGAGAACCCATTACAGAGGAGCATAGTGGTCAAGAGTTGGCATGACTGCACATCCTGTTTACACCTGCTGTCCTGGCGTAATTAATAATAGTGCCTTTCTTTCTCAAAAGTGTACTGGTTTGGATGATAAACTATACGGTCATCCTATTAGGAGCATGGGCTGGAGTGAATTTGACTGGATTCAAATCCCAGCCTTGCTTCTTACTATCTGCATGACTTTGAAGAGTTACTTAAGGTCTATGAGCCTCAGTTTCCAAATCTGCAGACAGAAGATACTATTAGCACCCAGTTCATAGTGTCGTTTGGAAGCACTGACCTTTCACAGTGCCAACTACATGGTAAGATTGCAACGTGAGTCATCTCTGATTCTAGAATTACAGAACATCCACATACATTCTCCTCATTTGTGGACTTGTCTAAGCAGGGACCTAGACTCTTTTGAGGAATGTTTTGCAGTGGAAAAACCTGGACTTGTAAACAAACAGAAGAGCAATCAAAGCCTAGCTCTACCAACTAGCTCTATGACCCTGGGAAATTAAATGAGCTTTCTGAGTCTCACCTTGCTCATCTATGCAAAGAGATAAAAATCTCAGAGTTGTTGTGAGGAGGAAATAAGGTAAATGCTGTCTCTTATTATTACATTTGAGGAAAGTGAGGCACAGAGAGGAGAGAAGACCTCCCCAGGTACACAACTAGGGTTCACCAGTAAGGACAGAAGCATGTCTGGCCCTGTGCTCTTTATACTCGATCTCATTGGTCTCCGAGGACTATGTTCTTCCTCCTTGGGTTAAAAGGATGTCTTAAGCCGTTAGCATTATTTGCAATTTTAAATCTGTCTCAAGCTTTCTCCCTCTCTATCATGGAAATTAGAAACTGGAAAAGGAAGCACCATGATGACATGCAGATGGCTCTGGGTTTTTGCATTAGAACCAAATTTCATATTTGTGAAACTGATGTGAATTTGCTTTCTGTGTGACACTGGGCAAATTACTCCACCCCGCTGCACTGCAATTTCCCCATGTGTAAAAAGAAAATAATTCCTCTTGCAGGGTGAGCAGTAAACTCAAGTCCTTCTGACTCCCAGGCCTGTGCTTTCCACCTCCATTCTGCCTCAAGTTCAGGAGCTGTTCAGTTGTTCAGTCCCATGGCCATCTGGGGGCAGTTAATATGATGACAGGTAGTAAATCTAGAGCCTACATTTTAGGTGTGTGGAACTGAATTCAAAAGTTTGGGATTTGAGCTAAGGTATGAGGTATGATGCTATCTCATGTGGTTAGGTATTTTATTTAAAATAGTCTACAAAGAATTTGGCCTGTTTTTGTTTTTTATATGTATAATCCTCTAGTACAATCTACAGCCTGCCAGCCAAAGCCTATCTTTGTAAACAGACTTTTATTGGAGCATAGCCATGCCTATTCATTTATGTACCATATGTGTGACTGCTTCCTTGCTACTATGGTAAAATTCGGTAGTTGTAGCAGAGACTGTATGGACTGTAAAGTTTAAAATATTTGCTATTTGGCCCTTTACAAATGAAGTTTTCAATCCTGTTATAGGGTATAACATTACTTTAAGTTTTAATAATAATAATGACAATAATACCTTACTCTGTGCCAAGTTCTGTTCTAAGGGTTTTATATGTACTAAGGGTTTTATATAATACTTGCAAAAAATCCATGATACACACACATGCTATTACTCCCATTTCATGAGTGAGGAAACAGGGACAGAAAGAGGTTAAGTAATATGCTGAAGGTCTGGTAGCTGGTAAAGTTTGAATTCTAACCCAAGTAGTGTCAAGTATCAGATTTCCTTAGAAACTTTCACACACAATATGATTTTCTTTCCTGATCCACTTGACCACTCTGATATGAGAGATGATTTCAGGTGTTTCACAAATACATCATTTAAAAAATCTTCTTCTATGGTGAAAAAGCTATTCCCTTTCAAGTTCTCTTTTACGTGAATCTCCCTCTCTCCAGAGAGAGTGAATAGTCTCTTCACAAACAGCAGTACCTTGCTAAAATTTAACTGTATTGCTTCATTTCGTAGCATTTATTTTTTATAGTTACCTTCTATTTGTGGCAAACAATCCTTGCTTTCCCTTTACAGCTATTTCCTTTCAAAATAAATTTATTTAGGAATAAAAAATAGAGTCCATACAAGTATGAAAGAAACCATGTTAATAATCGTGCAGATGGTGTGTAAATGTGACACAAATCACAACAGTGGTACAAACATGAATAACAAAGGTTGGACGCCCTGTCCAGAGCACTGGCCCAGGAGTCAGGTGATCTGGCTCTTGTCCCAGCCAGCAGCAGTTTGGTACGTGGCTATGGACACACCAGTCCCCTTGCTGAGCTCAGGTTCCTGTATCTGTTGAGCAAGGGAGTTTGAATTAAATTATCTCTAACATTCTGTAGCATCCCAATTTATTCTTCCTAGCCTGGAATTCACCATACTTTAACTTGAGCCAAGATTAAACTAGACTTGTTAGAGATCCATCCTTTCAAACCCTGTAAAGACAAAGGACTCAACCGCACCCGCTGTGTCTTTCCCTCTTAGAGTAAGTCTGTTAATCCCCATCTAGATTCCTGCAGAGAAACATGAGGAGATAAATGCATGTAGTGCAGGATTCAATTTGTGCTTCTTGACTAGAAATTAAATGAGTCCAGATTGGTCCGGGACATTTCCCAGGAGAAAAAGTTCCTTGACATTTCCTCATTCATAGTTATTGCACCTCGGCCCAGCAGGCCCAGCCTGATGGGGTTTCTCTGCCTCTGGAGAGCTCTGTGTTTGCTCACCCAGAGACAACTGTGGTCATTGCTCATGATGGCTAGAAGAAAAAGAGAAGGATTTTTATTAGAAAACACAAGATGCAGCACTGCAAGTGGATTCCAAGTCTATGAAATGTAACCTGACCAGAAGTAGCAAGAGTGGAAAAACCCATTCTTTTTTGCCTATAAGAAGATTTGTGGGGTAGAGGGGTACCCAGGACAGACCAGGTACAATAACCTATGCTGTCACTCTGCTAGATTGAGTTCTTTAAATCCCAGATCAATCCTAAGAGGTAGGAGTTATCATCATCATTGTTTATTGTATTAATTTTATTACACTTTATAGTATAGATTAAGGAACTGAGACTAAGAAAGGTTATAGTCCTTTCTAACTGTAATACAGTCCTAAGAGGCAAAGGTATTATTATTACCTATTTTATATGTAAGGAACATGAGATTCAGGGAGATTAATTCACGTAGCTGGTGAGTGTTAGCACCAAGATTTGAACGCAGGTCTGACTCTCTGAAGGTCTTTTCCCTGAGTTTCCTCTTATGGGTCTCAGGAAAACTTTGCTTTATTTCCTTCTAGCACTTAGCAGGAGAAAGGAAGAGAGGGTGAGAAGCAGGCAGGCTTGGTTCCGATGGAGATGATAGTACGAGAAGGCTAGGGGAGGAAGCCGGGGAATTTCTCCCACATTTAAATTTTCATAAAGGCACTCAACAAAATTGCCATTTTTCATTTCTCAGTTGGTTCAAGAATTCTTACATGTTTATTACAATGCACCTCTTTTTTCTCCCGGACATCCATGTCGATATGAAACCATCTGTCAGCCCTTCCCAATGACAGCTGATGGAGATATCTGTGGCCAAAAGCCACCACTGCCAGCAAGGAGTGGGTTAAGAGCCTGTTTTATGTCTCAATTAAAATTCTTACCCATGGGCTCTTAGGCTCCGCACACAGTCTGTGAAGCACAAGTTATCTGCAGGGCCAGAAGCTCTGTCCTCAGCAAGTCCCCATCTGTAGTGAGCACTGCTGATGTCCCACCCAGAACCCCTCAGACCCTCTTAACCACTAATACGATGCTTTGGCCAGCTTCTATGTGTTTTGCTCCTAATGGCTCACACCTACAACTATCTTCAGAGGACTGCTCTCACTTTTAGATACCTGTGAGTTGTTGGGATCCAATCCTGACTAGGGCAGGAGTATGAAAGCCTAGCTCTCTTGCCACAAGTCAGGGCCAGCTATAAGGTACAATTTACTCTACAGAGCTCCCCATGGGATTAGGCTGGGATCAAATGTGAAAGCACACCTGTGCTTGACCTCTTCCCCATCCAGTTCTGCTACTCTCACTCCCTCACCAGCTTCACCTTGGAGCACACCCTAAATAAGTCACATGCAAATACAGTATCATCTCAGGGTCTCCTTCTGGGGAACCTGACCTAAGACACTGTCTCTAATCTATCAGCTACTTTCTATCTACACACTATCTTCCCTTGAATAGACATACCCTCCCCATCGTCTCTTGAACAAGTCACCCTGTGGACTTTTGTCTAATGGACATAAACATGGCAAATGAGAGTATCTGTTTGAAGTTATCAGCAGGTTTCTAGGCAACAATGAAATTAACCTGATAGTGTCCATGTCCATCTTATATGTAAAGCTTTTTTTTTTTTTGGCAGCTGGCCATCACAGGGATCCAAACCTCTGACTGTGGTGTTGCAAGGCTATGCTCTAACCAACTGAGCTAACTGGCCAGGCCCCTACATGTAAAGCCTTTTGGATAAAAGAATTTCTCTACACACAGTGCTGACCTTAGCCCATTCCTTTTATAAAAAGAAAAGAGTAAAGAAATTCAAGTTAAGTTTCTTTTGGTCCACCCACTTATTAAGCAGACAACCTTAGATAAGTGACCTAACCTTTATTTTATTTAAAAAAGGAAAAGGAGGGGGCTGGCCAGTTAGTTCAGTTGGTTAGAGCACAACCTTATAACACCAGGGTCACAGGTTCTGATCCACATACTGGCCAGCCACCCACCCTCCCCCAAAAGGTTCCAGATCCCCATACTGACCAGCTACATGCACATGCACAGAAATAAAGTAACTAGAAAAGGAAAATGTTTTTTCTCCCAGACCCAAAGTAATACATGTCCTTTGTGGGAAAATTTAGAAAATTAGAAAAGTGTAGTAATCCAGACACTCTAACATCAACCAGTGCTTTTTGGTACATTTCTATCCAATCTTTTTTCTATGCACATATTCTTAAATAATCGTGATAGATACTACTTGTGCTCATCATCTGGTTCTCGTCTCCTTCCAAGCGCATGGAACAATTGCACTTCCTTTCCCCCCGGATATTAGGCATGGCCATATAATTTGCTTTGGTCAATGAAATGTGAGCCGTGTATTTTAAAAGCCAGGATACCATTCTCCATGCCCTCTTCCCCTGCTAATGTGGACCAGGAAGCTTCCCGTTGAGATGGTGGCTACTCCATCGGCTCAGTACCTGAATGATGACACCAGCAGAGTTCCCTGCCATCCCAAAAGGGGCATCTAGCACATGCAAGAAGCAAGCTGTTGTTTTAAGCCATTGGGATGCAGAAGATATATTAATTTGCTAGGGATGCTGTGACAAAATACCACAAACTGGGTGGCCTAACAGCAGAAATTTCTTTTGTCACAGTTCTAGATCTTAGAAGTCCAAGATCAAGGTGTTGGCAGGATTGATTCCTTCTAAGGGCCGTGAGAGAGAATCTGCTCCTTGCCTCTTGCCTCGCATCTGATGGTTTGCTGACAATTGGTGGCATTTGTTGGCCTGTGCAAGCATCAATCCAACCTCTGCCTTCATATTCACATGACATTGTGTGTGTGTGTGTGTGTGTGTGTGTCCAAATTTCCCCATTTTATATGAATATATTTGTCATATTTGATTAGGACCCAACCTAATGATCTTGTCTAGTTACATCTGCAACAATCCTACTTCCAGTAAAAGGTCACAATGTGAAGTACTGAGTATTAGGACTTCAACATATAAATTTTGAGGGACACAATTCAACCCATAACAGTGCATCTTTACTACAACAATATATTTTAGCCTATACTGACCAATACAGGGATCATCCTTCTCACACTGTTTTTTTGACCTCCTATTTTCACTTTATGAGGTTTGAGCAACTTGCCTACGGTCTTAAAACCAATAAGAGGTAAAACTAGAATTCTAATCCTGGTTTTCTAATTTGATAGCCTTTGCTTTAAACCACTCTCCAGAGGTTATTAGTCCCTGACAGTCTAAGTGCTTTGCAGTTTACCACAGTCCCCACCACTCCCTATTATTCCCCCGACACTGAAGCTAAGTACTCTTTGTCTCTAGACTTGTCCTGTTGAGCTTCCTGTACACAGCCTAATTTACTCATGTATATTACCTGTTTTCCCCCTGTGGGATTTACATTTGCAACCTTGCACTATGCTGTAGCTCCTCTTCTTTATTACTAAAAGAGTAACCCATACCCTTTTAATTCACCTTCTAGGTCACTAAAAATCCTTGAGACATTAAGACAATCTGTGCAAATCTCACCCTGAATAACGCTTGTCCCTGACTCTCTGCTCCCACTTTCTAAGCACAGACCCATGAACTAGGCCCCATCATCCCTCTTGTACCTATTTTCTGCCAAGCCAATTTCCCCTCGAAAGAATAAGCCAGGAATAAAAATATTTGATCAATTAAAGCAAATGGGTTGTAAGGAAATGGCAGCTCCTCCTGTGTACGTCCTTTATAAAAAAAAAAAAATCTCCCCATTATTAAGGACTCAATCAAATGGCAATTTTCTCCCATTCCTGATGTTTGCATTTCCCAGTGCAGAGAAAAGAAGAAACCCCGCTTTGTGAAGCTTATGCACAGTGAATCACAGAAGCCCTTGAATCACTTACTGCTTTCTCTCTCTTGCCATTCCTATTGAGCATGATGTCTTTTTTATCCCACACTGAGGGGCTTTGTGTATGTGCTACTCCTCATTAATTTGATCACACAGGGCAGATCTAAGATGTGATTCAAATAAATGAAAGGTTCTCCAGAAGCTATCCAAGTAGAGGCATTCTATTCTAAGCCCTCATCCGTGCCTTTCAATTCATTAGCTTGGAGCATACAGCACTTCCAAAGAGGCACGTACACCGAGTGTACACACTCTGGAGAGCAAGACTCTGCAGCCTGGCACCAAGTCACCTTCTCTCAACCGAGTCAACGAGACACACATTGTGTTTATTCCAATTTTCTCATTAATTCTGCTGGCTGCCTGACAGCCTCTGCCTCCCCAGATTAGATTTCTGGAATTAGACTGATCTTAATGTTGTAAGAGAACATTTCTCTTTCCAGGCAGAAATCCCCATCCCCATTTTGCAGATTAAGGCAACTGAAGCTCTACCTGGAAAGACCTCTCTAAACTGGTAAGTGCTAGGGAGAGTAGCCTTTATGTGTAGGTCAAGTGCTTTGCTTAATCAGAAAGACAACCTCACCAGAACATCTCTTGGGCTGTCTGCCACTATGCTGCAGTGTACAGCCTTGGTCCAGGATTTACATGAGGTATTCTAAAACACAGCACTTAACCCAGAAGGATTGCCATAATATGCCGTTAATGCTTTAGTGCAAATGAATTTGATCAAATTGACTTCAGCCACCTGACAGTGTCAAGAGGGACACAGTGAGATAAATTTTAGTGAGGAAAAGGGGTTCAAAAAGACAGCAAAGCCAGGAATAATAAGGGCCCTGAGACTCCAGGAACAGCAATGGACATTGGGCACCAGCTGGGAAAATGAAATGAAGAAAGACCAAGAGGGTATGAGGAGATGGAGCAGACAACTCTTAGCCACCCAACAGTCTTAGGAGGACTTGAGATGAGGTCAAACACATTTCCTAATGAATATCCAAACTGAGTGATCTTGAACGACTCCCTTAAAAATCTCTGATCCTACTGCAACTATCAAAACAAGATAACAATAGCTTACTTACTCAAAGTCAAAGGAGTGAATCGAAAGATCCCCGGAGAACTCTTCCTCCAGGAAGATTCTGTAAATCAAAGTGAACTTCAGTCAATGAAGAAATCCTCTGCTTTTACCTTTCCCAGACTTAGCATCATCTTTACAGCCCAGACAGACTTTGTTTCAATTCTCAGCTCTGCCACTGTGTAACTCACTGGGCAGCCTTAGGTAAGTCCCTCAATCTCTTTGGGCCTCGAGTTTCTCATTCTACAAGTAAATCATAAAACCTACCTCACTGAATTGTTGGGAGGTTTCAATAGCACAATGCATTTGAATCCCTCAGTTCAGCGTTAGGCACAAAATAAATGCTCAGTAATAACAATTTAGCTGCCATGTGTCATCACACCATCATCATCATCATTGCACACCCACCAGAGATCCTGTGTCTCCTGGTGGGTAGTAGTTCAGCAACATCATGGCAAATGGTCTGGGTTCTGGAGTCAGACCATCCTGATTTCAAATATGGGCTCTAATGGGGACCAGGTATCTGACCTTGGGCAAGTTATTTATTCTAAGATTCAGTTCCCTCATCATAAATGGGAATGAGAAAAATGCGTACCTCAAAGGTGAAGATTAAGCAAGACAATGCATGTAATTTGCTGAGGGTGATGGCTGGCACACAAGAAGAACCTAATAAATGAGAGATGGGTACCTCAAAACTCTCTTCCTCTGCCTGTCTCTCTCTGCATGTCCTTCTCTCTTTGCTGACAGATGTGGTTTAGTAGGGAGGTTGAGATCCAGTTCTATGGGTGATGAAAGCAGATGCAAAAACCTTGCTTTTCAACCAGTGAGACAAAGACCTGGAGAATCAGCTCAAAGAGCCAAACCTGGTTTCATCCAGCTCTCATGGTAGTATTCTGGCTTTGGGGCTGCAGTACAGAAAATTAGCTCACCTGAAGTCATCCCCTTCAAAGTGGAGCTAAGGAAGATAAAAAGTGGCTAAAGAGCTCTGAACAATGGCTAATCCTCTAATTAGCACTTCAGAGAGAAGTGATAACTAGAATCCACTCTCAGCCCTAAGCTCCAGGGAACAGCAGGGTCTGATCAATATTTTCCTGGAATCATACTCAAAGCCACTGAGCTTCTTCCTTCTAAGTTTGTCTCCTTCCTGAAGCATTGCCTTCTTTTCTTCTCTTTGGTTGTCTGCTCCTCTTCCTGTTTTCCTTTGTCTATCTCTGCTCCCTTCTGTCTCTCATAACTCCCCCTCCCAATCCTTCCATCTCTTTCTCTCATATCTGCCATAACAGGGGGCGTGTGTATAATTGGTGTTCATTCCTTCATTTGTGAGACATTTACTGAATATTTACAAGGTGCTAAGAATATAGAAAAAAATAAGATGGGCTCTTCATTCTCAAAGAGATGGACTAGCAAACAATGGAAGATGCTTCCAAATGACTACAATATGCTTCAGCAAATGCTTTTCCAGAAGTATACACAGGGTGGGTATGTACAAGCAATGCCAACTTCTGGCTGGGTTGAGCAGAGAAAGCTATTCCAGAGGAGCAGATGCTGGACCTAAGACATGAGGGATAAGTCTAGTTTTTTGAAATAGTCTAATCATTCAATCAATTATGTTGTTCTTGGTCTTCATTCAAACAGCTGTGACTTAAGCATGCATTTGTCAAATGGAAATTAAAATTCCTAAACTGAGTTATTTTTGACATATGTGTAACCCTCATTTTTCCCCTATATAACAGTGACCCAATAGGAGGAAAATGAGCTTTCCCTCTTTTGGGGGCCCCTTAATCTAAATGGGTGACTAAGGTAGGGGTAGGTGGGGAACTAAACTAGTGAAGTGATGAGAGAAGATACAATAAGGCTCCTCACCTGTAATGTTTATAAAATGAGAGCCCTATGCTTTACAATCCATAAGGTTTATTCTTAGTGATTAAGCCAAGGTTTTAAAATAACCCAATACCGATTCATCCCAGGGATGCAAGGTTGGTTCAACATACGCAAATCAATAAATGTGATACACCATATTAATAAACTCAAACACAAGGACCATATGATCATCTCTATAGATGCTGAAAAAGCATTTGATAAAATTCAGCACTCATTCATGAAAAAGACCCTCTATAAGTTAGGTATAGAGGGAAAGTATCTCAACATAATTAAAGCCATATATGCCAAACCCACTGCCAATATCATCCTGAATGGGGAAAAGCTGAAAGCTTTTCCTCTAAGAACAGGAACTAGACAAGGATGCCCACTCTCACCACTCCGATTCAACATAGTGTTGGAAGTACTAGCCAGAGCAATCAGAGAAGAGAAGGAAATAAAGGGCATCCAGATTGGAAAAGATGAAGTCAAACTGTCCCTGTTTGCAGATGACATGATCCTATATATCGAACAGCCTAAAACCTCTACAAAAAAACTCTTGCAATTGATAAATGATTTCAGCACAGTAGCAGGATACAAAATCAACACACAAAAATCAGTAAAATTTCTTTTCTCCAATAGTGAACATGCAGAATGAGAAATCAAGAAAGCCTGCCCATTTACAATAGCCACCAAAAAAATAAAGTACTTAGGAAGTGAGTTAACCAAGGATGTGAAAAACCTCTATAATGAGAACTACAAACCACTGCTGAGAGAAATTAGAGAGGATACAAGAAGATGGAAAGATATCCCATGCTCTTGGATTGGAAGAATCAACATAGTGAAAATGTCCATACTACCCAAAGTGATATACAAATTCAATGCAATCCCCATCAAAATTCCAAAGACATTTTTCTCAGAAATGGAAAGAACTATCCAGACATTTATATAGAATAATAAAAGACCACATATACCCAAAGCAATGCTGAGCAAAAAAAAATAAAGCTGGAGGCATAACACTACCCGACTTTAAGCTATACTACAAAGCTATAATAACCAAAACAGTATGGTACTGGCATAAAAACAGACACACCGATCAATGGAATAGAATAGAGAATCCAGAAATCAACCCACACACTTACTGCCATCTGATCTTTGACAAAGGCACCAAGCCTATTCACTGGGGAAGGGACTGCCTCTTCAGCAAATGGTGCTGGGATAACTGGATATCCATATGCAGGAGAATGAAACTAGACCCATATCTCTCACCATATACTAAAATCAACTCAAAATGGATTAAGGATTTAAATATACACCCTGAAACAATAAAACTTCTTAAAGAAAACATAGGAGAAACACTTCAGGAAATAGGACTGAACACAGACTTCATGAATACGACCCCAAAAGCACGGGCAACCAAAGGAAAAATAAACAAATGGGATTATATCAAACTAAAAAGCTTCTGCACAGCAAAAGAAACAATTAACAGTTAAAAGACAACCAACAGAGTGGGAGAAAATATTTGCAAAATATACATCTGACAAAGGATTAATATCCAGAATATATAAGGAACTCAAACAACTTTACAAGAAAAAAACAAGCAACCCAATTAAAAAATGGGCAAAAGAGCTAAGTAGGCATTTCTCTAAGGAAGATATACAAATGGCCAACAGACATATGAAAAAATGCTCAACATCACTCAGCATCCGGGAAATGCAAATCAAAACCACACTGAGATACCATCTAACCCCAGTTAGGATGGCTAAAATCCAAAAGACTCTAAACGATAAATGCTGGCGAGGTTGCGGAGAAAAAGGAAGTCTCATACATTGTTGGTGGGACTGCAAAATGGTGCAGCCTCTATGGAAAATGGTATGGAGGTTCCTCAAACAATTGCAGATAGATCTACCATATGGCCCAGCTATCCCACTGTTGGGAATATACCCAGAGGAATGGAAATCATCAAGTCGAAGGTATACCTGTTCCCCAATGTTCATCGCAGCACTCTTTACAATAGCCAAGAGTTGGAATCAGCCCAAATGTCCATCATCGGATGAGTGGATACGGAAAATGTGGTACATCTACACAATGGAATACTACTCAGCTATAAAAACGAATGAAATACTGCCATTTGCAACAACATGGATGGACCTTGAGAGAATTATATTAAGTGAAACGAGTCAGGCACAGGAAGAGAAATACCACATGTTCTCACTTATTGGTGGGAGCTAAAAATTAATATATAAATTCACACACACACACACACAAAAAAAAATCTGGGGTGGGGGGGGAGAAGATATAACAACCACAATTACTTGAAGTTGATACGACAAGCAAACAGAAAAGACATTGTTGGGGGGGAGGGAGGAGAGGGAGGAGGGAGGGAGGTTTTGGTAAGGGGCAACAATAATCAACCACAATGTATATCAACAAAATAATATTAAAAAAATAAATAAGTAAATAAACTTTAAAATAAAATAAAATAAAAAATAAATAAATAAATAAAAAATGAAATGATCCATTTGACAAAAAAATACAATAAAATAAAATAAAATAAAATAACCCAATACCTTTTGTCCCCTGTCCCTTTCCCAAGCCGAGAGGTGGCGAGTAAGAGAGGCATGGACTTGAAAGCCAGACCTTTCCCTACCCAGCAATTGATCAGACCTCACTCTGACAGATCAATGGTTGCAGCAATTTCTGAGTGACAGCTCACAGAGCCAGCATGTTACATTTAAACCATTTAGTTTTGAAGCCTTTTAAGTCTGTCAAAACAATGCCACCCCCTGCTGTGTCTCTGGCATAATAACTATCTTGAGCAGGGCAAATCTTGACTCAACTTCCATGTGACCATGTGAATGTGTGGGTATTAAAGGAGAGACAGAGAGAAGTTTTTCTTTATTCCCCAAATCCTTAACAAATATACGGAACTTTTGGTCCAGTTTCCTTCTGATTCAATGCCATGCCCCAGTAAATCTGAATCTGAGAAGGGCCAGTTTATCTTGGATTATTAAGGATTTAGCAAAACTCACTCCCAGGGTTCAGAGGAAGTTAATGAATATCCAGTTACCTCTATCGTGGTGAGGATCTTAGATGCCTTATTCACTGGATTCCATGGATTTGCCCACTGTCTGATGTGTAATAGATGATCAATATATTTGTCAAAGGAACTGGTGTTTTTAATAACACCATCTCTACATCTCTCAATAGATTTCCATCTTGTGGCTGAACCCATTCATTCATTCATTCATTCATTCATTCATTCATTGTCTTATGTTGTATGGAGGGTAATATGGGCCAAGCTCCCAGTTAGTGACAGGAATATAAAGATAAGAGAGATATAGGAGATGCCCTTGAAGAGATTACAGTCTAGTAGAGAAGACAAGCACACGGGCATCTAAAATCCTGGATATGATTCTGGGCAAAATGAGAAAACACAGAAACAGGAAAGAGAGGGCAATTTCACAAGGGAGCCCCCATCAAGAAGTTCAGAGGAATGAGAGATGACTAGTTTGTGGATGTTGGGGCTCAGGAATGTGGACCAGTGAAAGAACTATAAAAAGAGTGGCATTGGAGTTGCATACATATGGTGCAATAAGCATAATTGCCCAAAAGCGGCCCCAGGGTTTATTCTAGGTTGCCTGGAAACAAGCTAGCTAGGACCAAGATTCCTCCACTTCTCCCAACCAGAAGGGCTGCACCCAAACTCAGCTTTGAATAGGACTGATGGCTTTCTTTACTTGTGAAGAAGGACTCTAACTTTCTATGCACCCCAAGATGAATTGTGGGGCAACTGGTGTCCCCAGACTGTTCCTATAAATGGTTGGCCCCACAAGTCTGGACTAATGACACCAAGTAGCCTATGTACTCCACGTTCTGACAAGGCTGTTTTCACTTTTGCCCTGTAAATGGAAGAAGAACAGGGATTAGGGGGTCCCTCCTGGAAATCAGATCTTTACTGAGGGCCTAGCAATGGCTCCTCTCTGTGGGGTGTGAAAGCACCAGCTTTGTAAGTTTTCCCTGTCTACAATAAAACCTACTCCTTAACTCATGCGCAATTCAACCCAAGCCCTGATGTGTGATAGGCAGACCTGGAAGGGTCCACCTCACATGAGGTGGGCTTGAGACCCATGCAGAGTAGGCAGCAGGGCATCCCAGCGTGAGCAGGGCATAAACAGGAGGAATGGTGAATTCAGTGGAGAAGAGGGGACGGTGTACACTGGGAGTCATGGAAAGTGGGCCAGCAGGGGTGGCTGGAACCTCTTTGTGCAGGGCCTTCATGGTAGACATCTGCTGTTTCTGCCTTCCTGCCTTCTTCCCTTTCTTTTGGTAACAGTACATCAGTATTTCTTTGGGGAAACTTCCTTCCCCATAGCACACAGTCTGGCAGGCCTGTCAGTCCTGGCCACTTGCTAGCCAAGGAGAGAGCTGATCCATGCCACCAGAATCTCTCAGAAATTTAAATCCTCAGCAGAGGACATGGGGACTGGAAATCAAGACAAAGACTCACCTGATGGAGTCCCCAGGGAGTGAGTCGGTTCCTGCCCTGGATTCCAGAGCTGCCTCTGCCAGCCCTGTCCAAGTCTTCAGCCTTTCCTTTGATTCTGCCAGCCCCATAGCCTTCCATCTGTCCCTTTGGGCCTGTGTTAGCTTGAGTCAGTCTGGCAGCTTGCAAACAAGCCTAATAGTCTTTTTTTTTTTTTTTTTAAAAGATGACCGGTAAGGGGATCTTAACCCTTGACTTGGTGTTGTGAGCACCACGCTCAGCCAGTGAGCGAACCGGCCATCCGTATATGGGATCCGAACCCGGGGCCTTGGTGTTATCAGCACCGTACTCTCCCGAGTGAGCCACGGGCCGGCCCTATAGTCTTGAACACTGAAGCTCATTAAGTGAATGCCATCAAGGACAAGAATAACATCAGAATTCTAGAGCTCAGCTTTGTGACACCAAGGTCAAGGGTTCAGTTCCCCATACCAGCTAGCTGCCAAAAAAAAAAAAAAAAGAGTAACATCAAAATTCATACTTTATGTTTGTATGGTGCTGTATGTTTTCCTCACACTATTCCCTATCCCTGTTAGAGACTTTAGAAGTTGAGATTGAGAGAATTGGAGGCCACCTGGCCTAGTTCTGTGTCCTGACTCATATTGAGGATGTTCAATTAGAAATGTGTTGGGATTGGGGATAGCTCTTTACCTTTCCAACTCCAAGCTGCCTCTGAAGCTTAATAAGGAAATCAAAGTTCTGTGTGCACATGAGTGTATGTCTGTGCCCAAGTGTCCCTGGATGGTATTCGAAGAAGCCATGCAATGTATTTGTCATTGTCATTTGCTAGTGTTGCTCTTGGTTGATAAAATTCAACCTCAGCATATCCTCCCGAGCCTATTGACAGCCACTGCTTCCTGGAGCTCTGCCTGGGATCCGTCTTGCTCTGACTCTACTCTATGCTTTTCTGCATAGGGTCCTGGAGGTGGGAGATACCTAGCATGGCCCTCAGAGAAGGCCATTCTGAGCAAAAACCTTTCATCTTCAGGTTCGCCTGTAGACAGCCAGGCAGCGAGCTGCACATATGTACCCATTCCCTCCCCAGATTTCATTGCCCTGGGTAGAAGGAAGGAAGGAAGCGCACATAGATTTTCAGGACAGATGTCAACTCCAAAACCCTTGAAAAAGGGCCAATTTAACAGATGTTCGGTGTCTAACCACTTGATTGCTGGGGCTTTAGCCCCTCAGTGCTGTGCATAATCAGCAACAGGGGGCCTTGTTCCTCACTACAATGGTTTTCACTGTCAAGGATAGTTTTCTCAGAGCCCATTGTCATCTTACCAAATATGCTTTCTGAGCAAAGCATACTGGATAAGGAAATTAAATCCGGGCTAGGGAAGACAACTCAAGTCTTCTGCTTTTAAATATATAGTCTGATTAATGAGGACTTTTTTTTATCATCTCAGAATCTCAGAGCAGAAGCAATTTTAAAGGTCACCTATTTCCAAACCTTTATCTAATCCTCTCAAATTAAAAAATATATATACATAGATATGTGCATATTGAATGCTTACAGGCACCGTGCTAAGTACTCTTTATGGGTTCTGTCACTGAAATACTCTGAATCCTCACAACAACTCTTTGTGGTAGCATCATTATTCTCTCCACTGTGCAAAGCAGGAACCTGGGGTTCAGAAGTTTCTGTCACTCCCTCCGGATTATACAGTAAATATGTAGCAGAGCCTCTTCAAAGATGGCGGCCCTGCAGCTCTTGGCCAAACCTGACCTGCATGTGTGCTTTAAATTTTTTCAATATATTGCTAATAATTTAAATTTGGGATCTTGACATTAGAAATGTCTAGATTTTCAGCTTTCTCTGAAAAGTCAGAAGACCTGGCCACACTGGGCTGGCATTCCTACATTGGAAACATGAGCTGGAGCTAAGTAGCTGCCAGCACTCAGACACAAATCAGGTCACATCAATAACCTGCTCCTAATCACACTTAGGGTAAAATCCAAAGTCTTTGCTATAGTTCGTGGGCCCACATGTCTGGCCCCTGTCTCCTGCTCCACTCTCATCCTGCCTGACTCCCTGGGCTCCATCATTCTGGGGTTCTCTGCAGTCCTTCTTCAGGGCCTTTGCTCTTGCTGTTTCCTCCACTGGGAAAGCTGTTTCCTCTAGTCTTCACATTTCTGACTTATGCTGAACTTTTAGCTTCAATGTCACTTCCTCAGAGAGGCCTCTTGACCTCTCTGGTAGATAGAATAATGCCTACTCCTTCCCCCCACCCCCAACAAAGATGTCCACATCCTACTCCCCAGAACCTGTGAGTGTGTTACCCTGCATGGCAAAAGGAACTTTGCAGATGTGATCAAATATCTTGAGATGGGAAGATATCCTGGATTATCCAGGTCAGTCCAGTGTAATCACAGGAGTCCTTACTAGAGGGAGGTGGAAGGGTCAGAGTCAGAGAAGCAGATTTGACAACAGACAAAGAAGTTCGGCCTAATGCAAGGAAGGGACCATGAGCCAGCTGGAAAAGGCAAGGTGATGGATTCTCCCCTAGAGCCTCTAGAAGAAATACAACCCTGAGACACCTTGACTTTAGACCAGTGAGATTGATTTTGAACTTCTGATTTTTAGAACTGTAAGACAATAAATCTGTGTTGTTTTAAGCCACTGAATTTATAGTAATTTGGTACGGCAGCAGTGGGAAACTAATACAACCACTCATTCTAAAATACTCCCTTCCCCCTCAGTAGTCTCAAACTTAGCCATTCATCAGTATCCTTTCATGCTCTCACCACAACATGAAATTACTGCGTTTGATTGTTTGCTTGCTTAGTATTGGTCTCTTTGGTGGCTGGACCTGAAGTCCCAGGAGGATAGTGCCATATCTCTTTAGTTCATGGCTATTATTCCAGGACAGAGCAAATGTCCAGCAACCATTGGAGCTCAGCAGATATGTACTGAATGGCTAAATTGGTTATTGAATAGTTGGCCTCATTACCCATCCCAGATACTCTCATCTGAGCTTATCACAGTTTGAAAATGTCCCTACTTAATGGTGGAACTTAGAATTGAACTCAGCCAGGTGCAAGTATTTCTCTGAAGCATGAGAGACAATCAGAGCTTTTAAGGAAATTAGGCAGCAAGCCCAAATGACAAAACAGGCAATGTGCCCAAGAAAAATTAATTTCCTGTTTCCTACATCCTTGCTACTATCAGCATCACCTGGGAGCTTGTTAGAAATGCAGAGTATCAGGCCTCACCCCAGAGCTACTGAATCAGAATCTGCATTTTAATAAGACCTCCAGGAAATCCATATGTTTATTCAAATTCCAGAAGTGCTGCACTCCATATGTGGTGGTAGAAGGGCAGAAGAACAAGCTACAAGTACATTTGCCACAGGTAGGTGCAGTGAGCACTATCTATCCCATCACAGCCTGAGTGCACCCCTGACCCAACAGCTCTTTGCTGCCACATCCCATCACCTGCTCCCTAGGCTGAATTCTCTGACTCTGCTAATAATGTTTTTCATTCCCATCTCCCTACCCCCAACTACCTTCCAAGTCTGTGGAGCCAGACAAACAGATGAGATTTTAGGCACCCACAAGTCCCATAACAACCAGGTTTGGCTGGTGGAAGAATCCCCTTCCCACCAGTGGTGGTAGTGGTGGGGTCTGACTTTGTTGAATTCTGCCCTGCATTATTCTTCCAGGGAGTAAAAGAAGCTAAAAACTGCTGAGAGTGTTTAGGCAGCTGGGTCTGCAATGAACCTGCTGAGCTACTGCTGCCCCAAAACACTCCTCACACCACCCTTGTATGTCCTGTATAGACATTTGCTGAAGGAATGTGTTTATAAGGGCAGATGGGACCCTCATGTGCCTAGATAACAGATCTGCAACTGTCCAGTATCTCCGTGGCTTCAGAAAGCTCTTGTGAGTCCTTTGCAGTCATTAACACCTAGTGCAGCATCTGGAACATGATATATAATAAATATTTGTTGAATGGACAGAGAATCCCCAGATAGTCTGTTGAGAACATTTAGCCATACTGTCCTTGTAGTACCTACCATTCTCCACCTGTGTAGGCAAGTCCTTTAGTAGCACATATCAGAAAGTCCAACCAAAATAGCCTTGAATAAAAATGAGTTTATTAGCTCACATGAGTACAGTTTGATTGGAGATGCAAATTATATCCTCAGGACCTAATTTCTCTCTTTCATTTTCTCCCACATATGACCCTGTTCTCCAACAGATTCCCCCTTAGGCCACAATAGAGCTGGAACTGCTCCAGCTCTCACGCCCTCTCAGCTTCAAATTTAGGAACAGGAGTCTTATTGATTCTGATGAGCTGACATGCTCATCCCTAAGTCAATCCCCTGGGAAATGCAGTTAATGATGGGCTTAGGGCTGCTCTTATGTTTCCCATCTGCTGTAGGGTAGGGGGTGATGGCTGTCTGTGCTTGGACTTCATGGACCAAATTTGGAGGAGTAGATCCTTGAGTACCTGTTACCAGAGGTTGGGTGACAAGATGCTGAATGACCAGGGACACAGCTGTCCTTATCAACCTTACACAGCACTTGTATTGAAGAAAAATAAATCCTTTGCAGGTGGGGAGGTAAGGCTTTATGAAAGAGATAGCATTTTAAGTGAAACCTGAAACACTGGGTATGATTTAGATATGCAAAAATGGAGAAAAAGGCATTCTTGAAAATAGCAGCAGTTTGAGCAAAAGCTTGGAGAAATTAGATTATGTGCAGGGAAGAGTGAGGTCAATAGGATATGAGAAGGAATAAGGTTGGAAAGAAGGAAGTTGGAAGCCAGATTATGAAGGATCCGAAATTTCAGCCTAAGTAATCTGCATTCAGGGAGGCTTTAGAGTGTATAAAAAATGCATACTAGGATAAACAAACTGTAGTATATTCAAATTATGGAATATTATTCAGTAAAAAAAGAAATGAGCTATCAAGCCACAAAAAGACATAGAGGAACCTTAAATGCATATTGCTTAGTGAGAGAAGCCAGTCTGAAAAGGTTACATACTGTATAATTTCAACTATATGACATACTGGAAAAGGCAAAACTATGGAGACAGTAATAAGATCAATGGTTGCCAAGGTCTCGGGGGAGGGAGGAAGGGATAAATAGGCAGACCACAGGGGATTTTTAAGGCAGTGAAACTATTCTGTATGATGCTATAATGATAAGTATGTGTCATTGTACATTTGTTCAAACCCACAGAATGTACAAGAAGAGTGAAACCTAATGTAAATTATAGATATAGATTTTGGGTGATTATGTGTTAATATAGGTTCATCAACTATAAAAATATATCATACTAATACAAGATGTCAATAATGGGGAAGATGGGTGGTTGTAAGTGGGTGTATGGGAACTCTCTACACTTTCTGCTCAATTTTCTGTAAACCTAATACTGCTCTAAAAAATAAAGTCTATTAATAGTAATAATAAAAAATAGAAAAAATGCAGACCACTGTGATTTAAATCTGGGTGAGGCACTTACAAGTTGAGAGCTCTTCAGAGGATTTATTTAATCTCTCAGCCTCAGTTTACTCAGCTGTAATATGAGGCTATTAATACCCACCTCATAGGGCTGCTGTGAAAAACAAGTTAATGCATGAAATGCCTAGCATAGTTCCTGGCATCATGTAGCAACCACTCTTATGTGCTAGGATTGGGAGGTGGGCGTGGAGAAGGTGTTGTTTATTTGTTTTCTGTAAACCCTCAAGAGGCATTGAAATTTTATATGCTGAGAAGCAGTTGCCAAGAACTTTCCCTCAATAGTTGTCAAATGGCAGCTGCTTGCAGAATGGATTGTCATACAGAGAAGTTAGAGGCATGAAGATGTCAGGACATTACTCCAAGAAGAATGTTAACATGGCAGCAGAGATGGAGGAGAGTAATGACAGAGAAAGAAGAATATAAAGAGAGGACTTGGAAGGAGAACAGGGTGCCTTGAATGAAGACTGGAAATGTGGAGTTGGGGGGAAATATCACTGGGATCTTAGACTGATGAAAGAACAGGCCGGATTACTCAGATTGTTTACCCCTTCCTCTCCTGCTGAAGATAGCCATGTCTGACTGCCATCAGACAACCCTGGCATTATTTCCCTGCTCCAAAGCAGAAAGTGAATTTTTACACAGAAATTTACCTGCAAGCTGCACTGCTGCCTTGACATTTTAAGTAGTACCTGCCCTTCTGCATCAGACATTTCCTGCAAATAAGAAAGTGACAAGCTTCCCTAATGGGCACTCAAGTGTTCGATGAAGTGAGAATCCTGCTAGAGGTGGGGAAATCTGGTGTTTGCTGAAGACAAAGGGAAAATCAGCAACAAATATATGTCCGGCAATTATCTTGGGTCCCTCCCACCCAGTGTCCCTGTGCTTAGCCAAGCAAAGTCTTCAGGAGGAAAGCTGAGTGGATGGGTGCCTGCTCCCCACCTCTTGCTGAGTCACCAAGGCAAATAGCAGCAGACAAATAGAGCCACCTCAAAATTGGTAAGACTACATCCCAGGGAGCATAAATATTGGCCTTTTCAATTTGAAAATGGGTGAAAAAATATTGGCATCAGACTGTCATAGGAGAAAGAATGATAAAGGTCATGTGGACTCATGTCACCATCTTATGATTGAATCCCCTCTGTGACGTCATTGCCATGTGGTTCCCTAGCTATGATTTAAGCTTACACCCAGTGACAGAGAGCTCACTACTAAACTAAGGCTGCCTGGTTCATTGAAGGCCTTAGAGATAACCCACTCATTTTACAGCTGGGGGATTCAAAACCCAAATAAGAGAGGTGGCTTGCTCTAAATCACCTAGTGAGCCAGGACTGACCTTCCTGTGTCTTCTATAACTCATTCCTGAGCATGTTCACTAGGCATAACATGGTTTTTAAAAGGATGGGTTCTGATAGACCTATAGCCAAAACCCAGCTCTTGCCCCAAATCAAACAATCTTTCAATTTCCAGTTTTCTTGACTACAGTATAGGGACAATAATAGTACCTAACTTGCTGGGTTGTCATAAGGATTACATTAGAAAATAGATATCAAGTACTTGGCATTGTGCCTGGCACAAAATAAGTGTGCAATGGTGGCAGCTACTAAATATAATTATCACTGATTCTGCTTATGTTTACCTACCATCCCAATTGAGCATTAGGGAATCATATGTACCATCCTGACTCTGGATTGCTCATCATTTGGTTCTGTGTGGATCCCAAGGTCTCAGAGAGAGCCAAGATGAATATGGCCTTCCAAGAAGACATGCTGACAGGAAACGATTCCAAGGGACCAGGGGTCTCCTCTCCCTACCAATTCTTGCAGACTGGAACCCTAACTGTTCATCTCTCTGTGCACAGCACAGCCTTTAAGCTGAGCCTAGATGTCTCCCCGACGATTTCCGTAAGAATATCACCTGTCAGAACCTTGGACAGCGTACAAACAATTGCATCTCCAGGTACGGGAGGTGTCAATTCCTTCACATGAGGCCAGGTTGGCGGCAGCTAAGATATTTAGCAAGAAGGGGCGCAGAAGTCTTCATTCCTTATGGCCAGATTTCTAGGGAAATTTTACAGACATGGAATAAAGCAAACAAACTAAGAAGAAAACCTCCCATATGTATGGCTTTCATTTCACAAGACTGGCTGATTTGCCAGCTCTCTCTCTGAAGCATTGTTACCAATAGAGCTATTCTTAAGTATGTAATTCATTATGGACACATTATTCCTCAGAAGCAGAGAAGAGCCAAAATCAAAGGTTTATCTTCTGGCTGTTGTACGTAGAAGGCAGCAGGCTGCCTGCAGGGCACATTTGGGTGGCAATTGGAAACCAGACCTCAGGGACAAATATGCATTCCACTGAGTTCCTCCACTTACCCAGAAGAAATGACGCTATTTGCATCAAGGAAAGAAGGCTGCCAGCCCCTCTGTTGGCTTTCTGGGTAATTTTCAGTCATCTGGACAGCAATGAGTTGCTGCCAGAAAAGAAAGGGGCATGGTTACCCTCACTCCTAGAGCTCAGAGGAAAGAACAATTACCACTATGTGCCAGCATTGTGTTAGACATCTTTTTTGTGTGGGAGAGGTATTACTAAACTCCATCTGGCAGAAGGCAAAGCTGAGGCTCATAGAGGTTGTTTAGGACTCTTTCAAAGATGGAAACCTAATTCTGACAGGCTTAAATAAAAAAGGGAATATATGATGGTACTTCAAAAAGTTCATGGAAAAATTAAATTACAAGATAATACAAATCTTTCCATGAACTTTTTGAAGACCTCGTATATTGGCTCAAGTAATTTGAAAGTCTAGGGTTAAGTTGGTCTTCAGGTATAGCTGGATAAAGGAACTAAAAGATGTCGTGACTGTCCATCTGCTGCCTTGGCTGTCCTCTGTGTTGCCATCCCCAACCCCCACCCAGGACAGGCTCTTCCTCTTGGTTGCAAGATGGGGACAAACTCCTGGCCTCATCCTTCTATGCTAGCAACCCAAGTGGAGAGAAAGCTTCTATTATTTGATAGTTCCAGCTAAAGTCTCAGGACTGATATCCATTGGCCTGTGGTCAGGGAGGTGGAACAAACACTGACAGGCCAGGCCTGATTCAAGGGCCCTGCTGTGGATTGAATTATGTCCCCCAAAGTCCATGTATTAGAAACTTAACCCCCACTGTGACAGTGTTAAGAGGGTGGGAAATCCTCTTATGGTAATTGAAAGGTGGGGCGTTGAAGATGTGATTAAATTGTGAGGACCATGCCCAAGTAAATGGATTAATCCATTGATGGTTTAATGATGGTCATGGGCATGGTTCTGAGGGCTTTAAAAGGAGAAGGAGCAAGGAGTTAACTCTCTCTCTCTCTGCTTCCTCCATTTGCCATGTGACACTCTGCATCACTGAAGTCACCACCAAAGAAAGCCCTCACCAAATGTGTTTCCTGGACTTCACACTTCCCAGCCTCTGAAACAGTAAGCAATAAATATTGTTTCTTATAAATTACACAGTTTCAGGTATTTCTGTCATAAGTAACAGAAATGGACTACTATAGTCCCACAGCTGGAGTTGAGGGAAAGCCCACCACTCCAATATCATGCTGGCTGAGAAGCAGAGCAAGGCTGGTTCCTTAATGAAATATGACTTGCAACTTTAAAAGAGGGAGGAAAGGAGACAGGTGGACAACTAAATGTGCATTATAGCCACACTGCTGAAAAACAGCCACATTCTTCCCACTATCATATATGTAAATCACTTAGCACCGTACCTGGCACACACCCTACACGTTATAAAGCTTCTGCTTAGGGACCAAGCTACAGTACTTAGCAGAGATAATATTTTATGTTCCCACTAGGTTTGGAAGGAGAAAGCCAGAAAATTATGCTATGTAATTGAGACTCCATTCTGACACCTTCTCCAAGTCAGTCATTTTCCTACCTTGGGCTGATTGGATGATCAGGAAGAAAGTGATCAGGATTGTTCTAATGAGAGAACATATACCTTATCATCTTGCCCAAGGAGCGCACAAATAAAATGTGTTTAAAGTCTTAGGCAATATATCAAGAACTGAGAAAAAAACATAATAATTAAGGAATAAAGGGCTAATTAAGCCACTATTCTTGTCATCAGGGAATAAGAAATCATTTAAAATGTTTTTACAATAGTAGCAATTGCTAATTGTGTACCAAGTGATTTACACACATGGGTTCTTCATTTAATCTTCACAACACTCCTATGAGGTGTATAATATTAAAGCAGCCATTTGTTCCAGGCTTGCTGATGTTGAGCGGCTTGCCTGGTATCTACAGCTAGCAAGTGGCAAACCCGGCTATCTCTGATTTGAAATTAGTGTTTCTGATCTTATGCAAAAATCTGTATGAACCTTCATTCTTGATAGGAGATGAGGTAGTTTCTTGAATAAGGTGGCATTTGAGTAGTGTATCAATCAGAAATTTTGATTGTAAATGACAGAAATTCCTTTCATACCAGTATAAGCATAAATATAGGGTTTTTTGTCTTATGTAACTGAAAAACCTAAGAAGAGATGGGACTGCAGGCACATGCTGATCCAGGGGAACATGTGATGTCACTCTCTGTCTCTCAGTTCTTCTCTGTTCTGTGTTATCTTCATTCTCAGGCAGCCCCTCCTCTCAAGATGGCAAGATGCCAGCTGCTCAAGACTGACATTCTCCTAGCTTAGCCACCTCAGTAGAAACAAGACATCATTTTTCCAGGATCCCAAAAGAATTTGAGTCTTACTGGGCAGTCTTAAGTCATGTGCTCTTTCTGGTGGCCAGAGATAGACTAATTGGCTTCCTTGGAATCAGAGGCAGCAGGTCGGATCAGCTTTACCAGAAGCACATAGCATGGAGGACTGAGAATGGAGGAGGGTGTTTATTGATATAAAATCATGTTACCATTACTAACAAAGGGGTAAAAGATATTAGACTGATAAGAACAACTGATAGCTGCGTTAGTTATCTACTGTGCTTAACAAACCACCCAAAATGTGTAACTTAAAACCACCACCATTTATTTAGCACAGGATTCTGTGGTCAGCAATTTGAGCTCATTCATGTATCTGCAAACAGGCCAGGTCAACATGGGGCTCACTGGTCTAGGGCCCTCAGGTGGACTGGCTCATTTCTGTTTCACAAGGTTTCTCAGCTTCCAGCACAATAGCCCAGGCTCATTCACATGGTGGCAGAAGGTTTTCAAGAAAAACAAAAAGAATTCAGGCACATTCAGGCCTCTATTTGCATCACATTTGCTAATGTCCCACTGGCAAAAGCAACTCACATGACTAAACCCAGAGTCAGAATTGGAGGGCACTTGAAGTCACACAGCAGGGGGGCATGTATTCAGGGAAGGGAAAAACTTGTGGCCTTTTTTGCAGTCTGCCACTATGGCCATTTCAATAGCCCTAGACTATTGTCTGGCACATAGTAGACACACCAACCAAATAACATCTTGTCATATAAATGACAATCTTAGGATGAGAGAAGAGCAAGAAAGGCCTTCAGGCAGAGGAAGTAGTACCAGCAAAGGCCCAGAAGTGGTAAATACAGATGTCTTTGTATGCTAGTGAGTTCCTATGCTATATTTGAAACATGAAGTAGAGGAAGTGGTGGGATTTAAGGGCCATATTAGAGAGGGCCGGGGATGCTGAGTTTAGGATTTGGATTTCTATTTTATATGCACTGGGGAGCTATTGAAGGTTTTGGGGCAGTAGCATGATTCAATTAACAAACCCCAAGCAGGGTTTTAAAGAGTAGCTTTAGGCAGGCAGCCTCCTCCAGAGGATGAAATCTCAGGGAAGGGGAGGGACAATGGCAACCTTAAAAGCATAGAGACAGAGCAGCTGCAGAGTCTACTATGCTCCAAGTTTGGAACTCACTTTTGCCTTGGAATGTCCCAGATCCTGAGCTTCCTCATGGCTCCCCCAGGCTGTGAGGACTTGGAGACACTCTGTACCCTGAGCACCAGACAAATGCTGCCTGTTTTCCTTGTCAGCTTGTATGCAGCCACCCCCAACACCTGGGACCAGCTGGCTGTTAGTCCTGACACACCCAGATGTTTCTTGATGGGTCTTTAATGTGTTAGTACCTTTTTGGGAATAAGATTTCATCTGTAAGTTCCCATCTACTGCTCTCTTCTGAAATCCAAACCTCTGCTCACAGCTGACCTGTCCTGGTCATCACCAACCCCTCCCATGAGATGCTAGGAAGCAGATTGTCCCGCAAGATTTCCAGCAAATTCCAAAGGCCCGAGACACACTTCAGAGTGTCATTTCTTTGTGCAGAACCTCTCTAAGCCTAGTCACAAGCCCAGAAGACTTTGGACATGGCTGCGATAGATCATGCTTGTCCCCTGATTTGACTGCCTTCGTAAGAGTGCTTTGCAGCGTGGGCTTCTTAGTTGGTTTATTTGTATGTGTGTTTTAGCAAACAAAACAAATGCTGGCCTGTGGCAAACAACAAACCCACAGTCCACATTGTTGCCTTCTGAGAAACAACAAGCATTATGTCCACATACCAAAATGATATCCCACAGCCATCCTCGCAGCAGTGCTGCAGGGTGAACTGTGGTATGGGCTTCATCTGTAGACCCTGGCACTAAAGCCAGAGGTGGCCCCTTCAGCTTCAGGGGTAGAATTTATAGCTTGCAAGTGTCTGAATTGCTGCAGTCATTCATTCATACTCAATTTCTACCTAATGATGTCCTCTGGGATGAAAGGCAAGAATCATAGCATAGTGCAGGTCCTTGTTCTAAGCACTTCACATATTTTCACTCATTCAGTCTTCCCAAGAACCTTTGAAGAAATTAAGACACAGAAAAGTTTAGGGACCAGATAAAGCTTGCACAGGTTGATAGTAATGCTGCCTTCATGATTAAATGCTCAAACTTCAAACTGAAGCTAAAAATAAAAATAAATGGATATTTTCAATAAAATGAGTTTAAGCAAATGGAAAACTCCAACAAGTCTTATTGGAAAGAGCAGGCAATGCTGCTCCAGCATTACCATTGCATCAGCTTTTCAAGACCCCACACGCTCTACCTGCCCTCTCCACCACTGGAGAAGTGCTGTCTCCCTTCTTCAGGATTCCCATGGAGATGCCTCACACCTATTCCTATAGCATCACTTCTTAATGTAATGCACATTGCCATTCATGTTCCTGTGTTTCTCAGTTGAAGTAAAGCTTTTCAGCACCTGGCCACTGCCTGTCACATAGCAGATACTCAGCTCTTAGCTGAAGACTGAAACTTAGAAGGGTCTCTAAGTTCTAACCAGAGCTCATAATTGTAATGATCATGAGCAAGTCATTGTCTGGTCTGTGCCTTTGTTTCCCCATTAAAAAAAAAAAAAGAAAAGAAAAACCTTTAGACAGAAGGCATCACTGGTTAGTTGCTGGAGTGGTGGTTAACTCAGGAAAATTGTATCTATGGAATCCCAAGCTCAGAACCCAAGAATTGAGAAAGCACGCGTGCTCAGCTGCATGCAGGAACAAGTCTGCCCAGCCCGCTGCCCAGCATTGGTAGTGTCTTTAAGCGGAAGCTCTCCCTCAGCACCCATGCTGTGATGCTGTGGCTGCCACATACAGCAAGGAGGTGTGACTGAGTTAGCAATGGCACTTCCCTCAATCACTGCATTATCCAAAGGCTTCCAGGTGGCAGCTGGCATCTTTGGCTGCCAGGGTAGACCAGGCAGCGTCTGTTGCTCCAGGCACCCAGCTGGCTCTGTTGGGGAAGGACTGGTGACTGCCTTCCTCCTGCTGTGTGCCTTGGCTAGGAACACTGAGCAGGCGGGGGTGGGGGGCCATCAGTAACACTTGGCTTAAAGCTGATCACATCCCCAACACTGGGGGTTGGGGGTTGGGGTAGGCTGAGCGATATTCTGGATTCCTGACACCCTCATCTGATGTCTTCTGCTCGGTGCCATCTGGGTAATCTCCAAACAACTGATTACAAGTCACAGTTCCTTCCTCTGTGACCTAGGGCAAGTTTACTGGATTTCTCCAAGCAACAGCTTCCTCATTAGGGAAAAAAGGGGGTGAGGGGAAGAATAGGTATCTGGCAAGGTTGTTGTAAATTTCAAGATGAAATGTATCATCTCCATACTCCAAATACCTGAACTCCAGTCTACCTGTTCTCTCTGCAGTCACTGGCCATGATCACTCACCTAAAGAGTGCCCACACAGGCCCTCCCTACCACACTGTCCTGATCTGTTTTCTATGTTCCTCTTACCATAGTTGTTTAAGGTCTTGTTTAATTATTTGTTTGTAAGATATGTATTTGTAAAATATTTGTTTAGAATATTAATTAGTTAGGGCCGACCCTGTGGCACACTCAGGAGAGTGCAGCACTGGGAGCGCAGCGGCACTCCCGCCGCAGGTTTGGATCCTATATAGGGATGGCGGGTGCGCTCACTGGCTGAGTGCGGTGCGGACAACACCAAGCCAAGGGTTGCGATCCCCTTAACGGTCACAGAAAAGACAAAATAAAATTTTTTTTAAAAAAAAGAATATTAATTAGTTAAATTCATTCACCATTTTGTGCCTCTCCTCCACTAGAACATAAGTTCCATGAGGGCACAGACCTGCCAGTCTTAGTCCCTGCCGTTCTTCCAGCACCTTGTTCAAAACCTGGCATATAGTAGGTGTTTGAAAAATAATGGTTGCATGAATGAGTGAGTGAATAAATGTTAACTCATTTAAAAAACTCTAAAATACATGGCTAGCTAGTTAGCTCAGTTGGTTAGAGTGTGGTGCTGATAACATCAAGGTCCAGGGTTTGATCCCTGTAGCCAGCCAATAAATAAATAAATAAACTCTAAAATGCTCTTTAGAAGTTATGGGTTATTATTACTATGGAAGTATTAAAGCCAGACCAGAGGCTGTAAGTAAAACAGATACCCATGAGTTCAGGTGTTCAAGGAACAAGAAAGAAGAGTCTACCAACAATATACCTGGGGGACAATGCCAAGTGCAATGTAGCTAAAGTACACAGAGATTCACCCTCACCAGAGTCATCATAATTATGATTATCATCATAATCATCGGGGCTACCATGTAATGATGCTAACTGTCTGCCTGGCACTCCAGTAAGTGAAGGGGAAACCATTGTTTATAGCAAGAAAATATTTACTTACTGTTAATATCATCTACACTTCCATACAAATTTGCATGTGTAAATGTGCACACACACATATACGTGCACGCCATCTGTCTGAGGTTGAGTTCCTGCAGAAATGACCCTGAGACAAAGATCAGGGTGTGCATAGTTTATTTGGGAGTTAATCCCAAGAAGTGATGGTAAGGGAGAGGGTTAAGAAAGTTAGGAAAGGGAAGGAAGCCAATACCCAGTATATTTCTGAGAGGGTGTCTGCTGAGGGCACCTGGAGCTTGAATCTGCTGGGGCCCTCAGGGATGCAGGATGGAACATGCCTCAGAGCTTCCCCATCCAAGGATGAGAAGGACAAGATATTTATCCACCTACTCCCATCCATCACCCAAAAGAGTCAATTCCTGGCACTACTGGCCAGCCCATATGTAGGCTGCAGGAGGTCTTTAGACAAAAGTTCATAGGTGTGCTCATAAAGAAGCAGAAGTGACAGTCTGGGACGTGAGTGCCAAGGGGATATAGACAGAACAGGGATAATGTCTGCTACACCATCTCAGAGTATGGATCTTGACAACTAAAGTCTAGCCCGTTGTTGGATTTGAGTGTACCTGAAGACAACATTAAGTGATGGACATAAGATACAAGATTGGAGGGACAGGCTACAGTTAACTTCCTCTGTCTGAAAACAGAGAGAGTTATAAGGAGTGACTCAGAGGATGCATGGGGTTGGGGGCAGATAGAGAGTGATGATCAGGTGATTGGTAACCCAGGACAGTCTTGAAAAGATGTCTATAAAGGATTTGATGTAAATTGCTGTGCACTGTGCATGGTATACGCCTTCTTCTCCATCTCCCTAGCAATATCTTTAGTAAAATTTATGTTGCTTCTTGAGGTCATGTACCAGATTTGAGTGGGGAGGGGCAGGGAGAGTTGATCAAGTGCAAAATCTGACTTGGGAGCTGGTACAGACTGAACAAAGCAGAGGCACGTGGAGAGAGCCAAGATCCGGGTAGCACATGCATATTATCTTTTAATCCTGCTATTGCAGCTTCACTGTATTAGTCAGCTGTGGCTGCAATAACGCTGCACAACAAATTACCCCCCAAAACTCAGTGGCTTATAATAAAAAGCGTTTTATTTTCTAGTTCATGGGTCTGCAGGCCAGTTTGGGGAAGGGCTCAGCTTTAAGCCATAGGTTGTCTCCACACTGGTGATTGGTTTCAGTATGTTCCACATGTGCCCTCTTTTTCCTTAGACTAGACACTACAACGCACAGATTCTGCCAATGGTGGGTCATAGGATGTGAGAACCAAACTAAACCCTGGAAGCACACTTATGGCCTCTGCTCACACCAAGTTCATAATCATTCCATTGGCCCAAGCAAATCACATGGCCAAGTCCAACATCCATAAGGTGAGAAAATATACTCCTGTGGACGTGTGTACACTGCAAGGTCACATGGAAAAGGGAAGGTATGAAGTATTGAGAACAGCAGCCCCATTTTATTGGGGGAAGCCAAGGCTTACAACAGTTAAGCTATTTGCCTGAAGTCACCAACCTTGTATATGATGCAGCTGGGTTTTTGACCAGCTTTGTCTGACACCAAAGCTTGTATGCTTAATATGCTGAACTCCTCTGCTAAAATGCAACATGAGCTAAGCCCCTCAGGGAAGCAGCTCCTCACCCACTCAGCAGCATGCAAAGCATCCGAGTTAACCAGAAATCCCCTGTCTGTTCAAGGTCATGCCACCAGTTGGTGACAGGGCAAACCCTGGAAACTTGTTCTTCCTCCTGCTTGCAACATTCTCACCAGATAGAACCACGTGCGCCTGGCTTTAAAACATCACCCAAGGGGGTTTCTCCTCTCTGAGGATTACTCACTTTAATCTAGCCAGAGGTTTCTGAAGCAGGCCCAGGAGACCCAGAGGTGACAAATAGTTCTGTTTTCACTTCCCTAAAATTTCCCCTAATTTTGCCTACTCTGCCAATTGTATCTGCAAAAGGAAAGAAGTGAAGTTCACACAATTCAACTCCCTGGCTGTTGCCATGGAGCTCATCCTGACACCAACAAGCCAGCAACTCTGGCTGCCTTTGCAGCAGAATCAAAAGAGGGGGAAATAGTCAGTGGGGGAGCCAACTCTTGTTTAAATGCAAATACCTTTGAGAGGAAGCAATTGAGGGAAAAGAAATTATGAAAACCTCAGTAAAGAACATGGAGTTGGGGCTGAGGCTGATAAGCCATGCGTTCCCCCAGCGGGATAGTCCCTGCTCCATCTCCTGCCAAAGTGGAAACCGTCTTTCCAGAAACGATTTGCCCACAGTACACATCCTAGTCACCCCTAACAAGGTTCTTAGAATGAAGCAGATCGGACTTCCCGATGGGTGGAGAGCCTGTCAGAGCTGAGGGGCGCTGACAGGAGAGCTGAGCTGGTTTGCACTAGAATTTAAAGTGAAGGAAATGAAGGTTGAGAATTGCAGCCCAAGTGGGAGATTTTAGAAGACAGTATCAGGCTCCCCAACGAGGGGGATGTGCCAGGGAAGTGGATGAGTTGGGGGGAGGGGTCTGAAAAGCACTATTAGAGCCCGTGATGCTTTTAGATCCTTCTAATAAGAATTATAGATTTTCATTTGCTAATCCTGTTTTGTTAAAAATAAACAACCATTCATTTTTTGCTTACAAATTGCTAAAGCTTAAGTATTTAGCCACAAGGGAGATTGTGTCTTATATTGTATTCAGGATTATTTTGTCCTGTAACATTTTAAGACACCCTGCAACTAAAAGACATTTCTGATGGATCTTGGACATGACCAGCACCATTTTGCACACTGAGCACAAAATGGCACCAGTCATGTCCAAGATCCATCGATTTCATGACTCTGACTCAGGAAAGTGAGCAGAGCTGGGAGGCTTGAGATGAGGAGGATTGCTAAGACAATTCTGGTGCCTGGAAGCTCCAAATCACCCCCTTGCCGCCCACCTCCTGTCTTAAGCCACTGTTGCACTACAGGTGTTACACGCAGGCACATGGGGCAAGGGTCTGTGAATGATCTCAAACTACTATACGCAAGCACTGTAGGAAAGGACTGTAAGAAAGGGAGAGAGGTGAGAAGCTCTGCGTCTCCTGCTCCTGAGCCCTATAGCATCAAGGCTGTTGTTACCAAACAAGGGGTCCATCCCTCGGAAAGAGCAAGACCAGGATAGGAGGAAAAGGCCTTAATACTTGCAAGTAAGGAGAAAACTGGGGATCACTCCCAAAGCAGTGTTTCCCCAAACAAGGAAAAGGGGTTGTCTTGTATATCCGAAGTTCCCACCTAACTTCCCACCCAAGTTCTCATCAAGGTCCTCTCATGTAAATGAAGGATATAAGGTTGTTCAATTTGGATTGGTTGACTATGGGACATAGTTCACTGGTCAATTCTGAAGCCAAATTTGTATTTGGATCCAGGAAAGTATGTAGCCTTTGGGCAACAGTGGGACTTCAAGAAGTTGTCACATGGGCTAAACCTTGAGCCCTTGGCTAGTACAGTACAGTTCATAGGAGGTGAACTGAGACTTCCTGTTGCAGCTGACACGTGACATGAAACAGGGCAGGTAGGTATGGAGATTCCAGCTCCTCCTTGGGCAGAGATTCACCAAAGGTCATCTCTGGGGCCCATATTTCAGTTTCAGCATATACATTTTGAGGGCATTCTAGCATTCCATGGTTCATGACTTCCTGCCACCTCCCGCAAGAACAGAAACTGAGAACAAAGGGTTATGACCAGTTAAGTCCTGTTTTTGACCTTTAATAGCAGCAAGTGCCCAAGCATTTAGGAGTCTCTGGACCCAAAGTTATACTGTGAGCTTCCAGAAGAATTCCTGTGGCTTGGCAGAAAGAGCACCAGACTAGGAGTCAAAAGACCTGCGTTAGAATCCTGACTCTAATATAATCCTGCCATGCAACCCTGAGGAAGTCATTTCACCTTTCTTAGCCTTGGCCTCTATTTCCATATCTGTAAAATGGGGTTGTTGAGAGAGCTAAATTAAAAGATTGGGGTTCTTCCTTCCATTCACTGAGTATTTAATAGAGGTTACAAACTGGTGAAATGTGGGTCTACATCCTGGCTGTAGCCATGTCTTAATTTGGCATCCACTATGTTGTATAAAAAAAAAAATGCAAGCTATTATATAAAAATCAGGCCAGTTTCTCTTGGAAAAAAATCAGATCTAGCAACACTGGGACCTACAGTGTTGTAGTCGTGGAAGTAAACAGCCCCATTTAGAGGGAATATACACTCTACTTGGCCACAATCCCCACCACTCCCTATTTCCGTAACCCTAAGGCTGAGGGCCAGCTGCATGTTTATCACAGAAACTATATTTTATATTATAGTAGATAAAAATTTCCTGGACTATATATTTAATCCTCATAACAGTTCCAAGCAATAGGCAGTTAACCCATTAGGACAGTAATAAGCAGTCCTAACTCCCATTTTACAGGTAAGAAAACCAAGTCTTCTTGCTCTTCTGCCTAAATAAAATTATCCATACTTTACGTTGACTGACACTTGCTCAAGGTCATACAGGTAGTTAGTGGCAGAACCCAGATTTGATCCCAGGCTGCCTGCCTCAAAGCCCATGCTTATAACTACTTTGCTATTCCGCTGGTCTATGAAAGGCACCATTAAATATGTGACGTTATTTAGACCAGTCAGGGGGTTTAGGGAGATGGTAGCCCACCTGGGTTGCTTTTTCCACATCTCACTTGTTCCTGGAGATAAGTGGGCTGCACAAGGATCACAGCCATGAATAAATGGGAGCAGAGAAAATGAGAGCCGAAGGGGCCACAAAAAGATGGTTTAGTTGAACATCTTCATCTTAAGAAGGGAAAAGAGACTTGGAGACTTTGAAAGGTTAAAGGATTTGCCCGTGATCACATATTTCTTAGAAATATCAATGCTAGGATTAGATTTAGGAAAATGAAATGAAGTTTATTACTAGCCACATATATTTTAGGTTCCCAAATGAACTGAGATTGCAACTGTGTAGATTTTACATGTAAAAAGTTTTGGGGTGGGGATCAGAATTATCTGTGGAATTGCTTTCATTTTCTCCTATGTTCTATCAGTGATATTGTCCCCAAAATTTTAGCAAGGGGGTAACATAGCCACTTACCAGTTTCCTTTTAGAAGAATTGACATTCAGAGGAACAAATGTCATCAAAGGTCACCTAAGCCAACCCTTTTATTCTGTAGGTGAGAAAACCAAGGCCAGAAGGTGAGGGACTTGCCCAGATTGTTCCACAAGTTGGTGCAGAGCAAGACAAGCAGCATCTCCTGCCTCAGCCTCAGCCTCTGACTCCTCTTGGTCCCTCACATTGATGGTGCACTGTTACCTTCTCACCTGCTCGGCTTCCATCTCTTCCTGGGAAGAATTTTAATGATGTTGTTCAGAGGCTCTGCACCTCAGGGATGGGAGGACAGCTGGTCTAAAAAATGCTCACAGCTGGATTAATAAGAGAAGAGACACCTCTGAGTTCCTCTACTTCGGCAGGAGGGCAGGGAATGCAGCTGTTTTTCTCTCTGCTTCCCAGATGCTTGCCGGGAGGTGAAGATGTTCCTGGCTTTCCTGCCTGACTAGAATTATACATGCTTCATGTCATGTGTGTCCATGTCTGACGCTTCCCCCTCCAAGCAGCCTTCCCCGACTCCCAGCAGGAGTCAGAACTCCCTCCTCTGAGCTCACTCCATGACATTTTCAGCAGAGAAACTTACAGCACACTGATGAATGAGCTACTGCTGATCTCCCTGGCTGTAATAGAAGCTGCTTGAAGGCACGGACCAAATCTGATATCTCTCCCCTTCACCCCCAGCTCTCAGAAATGGCACACCTTGAGTGCAGTCACAAAAATAGTTGCTACCATTTGTTTAATGATTGTCATGGGCGGGTTCTGGGCTAAGTACCTTGCATATTTATCTCAGTAAATCCTCATGCCACCATGCAAAGAAGGTATTATTATATCCATTTTATGGATGAGTACACCCAAGGTTAACTTATTCACAGACTTCATTGCAGAATTAAGAAATTTAAAACTTTCCATTATGCATTACATCTCCCTCCCTTCTCGCTTCACTCCCTGCATTTCTCCAAGGCCCTCAGACATGCTCAGCTTCCTCCTGCCTCAGGGCCTTTCCCTGAGCAGTCTCCTCTGCCTACATTACATGCTCTCCTTCACCCAGTTAATTCTGGTGTAAGATCTTTGGATCTTGGCTTTAAGGTTTTTCTCAGGGCACACTCTCCTAACCCCTAAACTAAGTCATGTCCCCTTGTAATAAATAAGCTCTCATAGCTTCCCCAACTTTTCCTTCATGGCATTTACCACAGTTTGTAATTTCATGGTATGTGGAATCAAGTGATTACCATCTGTCTCCTCTATCAGTACAAGCTCCATGAAAACAGACCCCTTGTCTATTTTGCTTATTATTTTGTCCCCACCACCTGGCACAACACCCAACATAGAGTAGCTGCTGAGCAAGCATTTATGAATGGACATCTGACTTCAAGGTGCATGTGCTAACTTAACTACCATGCAATTCTGAAAAGTAGATGCTAATAAATGGTTACATCAATGAAAGAATGGATGGAAGAGGTGATCAGCTACAAGATGCCAGCTGGGAAAGATAACTGCTTGACTGCTAGAAAATATGGAGGCCCAACAGCCTGCTGGATCACTTTCCAACAAAGCAGTCTTCCTCTTTGGCAAAAAAATAATAATAATAATTTGGTTTCCCACTTTACATATATATATTTTTTTTTATTATATTTTTATTTTATTTTATTTTTTTTTGGTGGCTGGCCAGTACTGGTATCTGAACCCTTGACCTTGGTGTTATAACACTGCACTCAAACAACTGAGCTAACTGGCCAGCCCCCACTTTCTCTTTTCAGTAGCAATTGGGAGCCCATGGCTTGAACAGCCATCAAATGCAAATGAAAGAATAGGTGGGCTCATATCAGAAATGAGTAATTAAGAGCAACTCTATTACTTCTTTCCAAGTGCTTTGCATTCAGCCTCCTGGAAGAGCTACTTTATCATCAGCTCAGCCCCTGAAATCACGTGGGCAATTTTTTTTTTTAATTGGGTTTTCAAACTTCTACTTACAGGAAGATGGAGAATGGGAAGGATGACCTGAAGTGACTGGAAAATCAATAGCAGGGTTTCAAAGTCATTCTGGATGAAAGGCTTAGAGGCTGTATGATGGAAAGGAAGAGAAAAGGAGGGGACAGGGGGGCAGTGCTGCAGGTCTCTCTGGTCTTCTCAGAAGGCATGCTCCCTTTTCCCTGGGAGTGCGAAGAGATGGGCACATGCAGATAAAAAGTGTAGCTGGACAGAAACCCAAGCCTAGAGTTTGTCTGTAGAATCATATAAAGCGGAGGCTGGAAGGCACCTGTGAAATGGATCATCTGGTTCAGTCCTTCATTTTATACCTACCCAATTTCCAGAGAGGTAAAGGATCACCCAGGGTCCCACCACGAGTCAATACAGGGTCCAGACTAAAACCCTGGACTCCTGATTCCCACCCCAGGGCTCTTTTCATTACATCAAGATTCCTTACTCAGTAAATAGTCTGATGTGGTAGGCAGAATAATGGCTCCCCAAAGATGTCCATGTCCTAATTCCGAGAGCCTGTGACTGTGTTACCTTATGTGGCAAAAAGGACTTTGCAGATGTGATTAAGTTAAGGATCTTGAGATGGGGAGATTAATCTGAATTATCTGGATAGGCCCAATGTAATCACAGGGTCCTTAGAAGAAGAAGGCAGGAAGGTCAGAGTAAGAGAAGGAAATGTGATGACAGAAGATGAGGTCAGAGTGACACTGGTAGCCTCTAGGAGCTGAAAAGGACAAAGAACCGGATTTCCCCCCAGAGCCTCCAGAAGAACCTGTTAGGCTGTCAAGACAAGCAGAATGAAAGACTCCAAGCCAAATGTTTATCAAGTAAAGGAGTTCACTCCAGCAAACCTGGAGGGGAAACTGAAAGATTAGTGTTCTGCCCTTGTACAGACTAGCCGAGGCTTTGTAGGGTTTGTCTGGGAGGGGTTTGGGCAGCTATTCTGAGCACTCAGCATTCCATAACAACTTTGCGGGGTTTTTTGCGAGATGATTTTATTGGAACGCACCAGCCTGAGAGAAAGGGAGGAGGTAGGGGGAGACAGGGTGAGTTGTACCAGGCATTCTTATCTGAATGTATGGGCCTTGAGGGAAAGGGAGGGGGTAGGGGGACAGGGTGAGGGGATAGCAGATGTGCTTATGTTAAGCTGACTGTGAGACCTAATAAAACCGTAGCCCGGCTGACCCATTTTAGACTTCTGACCTCCAGAGCTATAGAATGATAAACTTGTGTTGTTTTAAGCCACTGAGTTTGCAGTAATTTGTTACTGCAGCAACCATAAACTAATGCATCCAGTGATTCCACTTACCCCACATACTAACGATGCAAAACCATCACAGACTGGAATCCTTGGGGAATCCAATCCATCCTTGAGTGGCAGTATAACATAGTGATTATGAGCATGCTCCGTGGAAGCAACCCCAATGACCATCCATAGGTAAATATGGATTGGTGTGTTCACACAATATGGAATAATACCACATGACAGTGCAAAGGAGCAAACTTCTGATAGATGCAGTGACATGGATGAATGTCACAGACACGACACTAGAGATAAAGAAGCCAGACACAAAAGAACATGTACTGAATGGTTCCATCTACATAAAACTCAAGCATAGGCAAAAGGAATCTATGGTGATAAAAATCAGAATGGTGGTTACCGTTGGAGGGAGAGTATCACAGGGAGGGATGATGAAGGGGCCATCTGGGGGCTTAAAATGTTCTCTGTCTTGATCAGGTTACAAGGACGTATACATATGTGAAAATTCATTGAGGTGTACACTTAGGATTTGTTCACTTTATGTAAGTTATACTGCAATTAAAAAAATCTTAAATAGTAAAAAAAATCAAAATTAAAAAATAAATTAATCAAAAGAGCACAAGCTCTGGAGTCAGACTCTCTGGGATTAATCTCAGCTCCATCATTTCCTAACTGCATGACCTTGGGAAAGTCACTGAACCTGAGACTGCATTTCTCACCTGTATAATGGGGATATTAACAGCTCCCACCTTGTAGAGTTGTGTGTGTTAGTACATATGAAGTGCTTACAAGTGTGCCTGATACATTAGCAAGGGCTTCATACATGCTGGTCATCATTACTTGGGTGTAAATGCAGAGTGTGCTGGAGCCAGGCTGCACCAGCTCCTGAAAGCCAATTGTGCGAATCTCTTCCCAACTCCACAATCAGAGACGTCTCCTTGGTAGCTTAACATTGGCCACGGTGGGACTATTTACATCACAACAATTAGCGACAACTATAAATCAATGTCTTTTTTGTTCAGAAAGCCAGTTGTTAAACATTTAACCAGCACATAACTGTGTAAATGGCTGAAATCAGACCTTCTCTGGAGAATGTTTTACTTTAGGAATGAGAGAGAGAGAAGCTAAGGAACCCAGGGTGAGAACAGCAGGACCTGCCATGTGCCCTCCACTCCTCACTGAAGCCCAGAGGCGGGGAGGTGCTGCCAGGGGCCAACCCCTAGAGACTCACTTGTGGACCTCATGACAGCATTGTGTCACACTGCCAATGACTATCTTTCCTCCGCTCCCATGCCTGGGCTTTAACCACTTGTTAATGCCAGCCCAGGTTTGCAGTCCCCGTCTGCCCTCAATATGGCCCTCATGAGAGGCCTGGCCAACCTTCCCACCCATCTCCTAGCACCAGGGAGGCCTCTCACCAATCCTTTCCCCGCCAGGCCCTCCTCAGAAAGCTCGTTCAGAGCAGGAACAGGGACTTCCTGGCACCACCTGTTCTTGGTCCTCTTCAGACCAGCTCTTTCTTGTCATTAATGTCTTAGCTTAAATATCTCCCCAGAGAAGCCCTTCTTGATCACTCTCAATCGTAATCCACCAGATTACGCATCACTGACTGACATTCTTATACCTGTGACTGCTTACTGACTCAGTGCCTGCCTTCCCAACCAGGGGGTAAATTCCAGACTATACACTGTTTTCATCATCCCCATTCTACATGTCAGAGAGGTGACTCACCTGTGGCCACAAAGCCAGAAGTGGCAGAGCTGGGATTTGAACCCACACAAGCCCAACCTCTTAACCACCTTGTCATGGTAGACTGGCTACTGGTTGTGTAAGCAACTGGTAAGTCCAGAGAGAAGACATCTCATCTAGAGCCTAGGGCTGGGGGACCCACTGCCAAGCTGAGGAGTTTGACAGTCTGGCTGGAAATTTGAAGTTGTAAGTCCTGAGGCCAGTGCCATGCTGAGGTGTGGGGAGCAATAACAGGCACAAAGGAAGCAGTGAAGCAGGGCATGCAGAGCACCTCTTTACGCATTTATTTACACAGGCTGAGATATTAATCAAGGGCCTATTCTTTGAACTGTCAGTGCCTCCTCCTACAGCAGCAGGTGTGATGAGCAGGGGCTGGGGAAGGAAGTAAAATTCTCTGCTTTTCTCTAAGACTCATGCCACTCCCAGGCTCCCCACTACAGAGATCTCCCACCAGGCCAGGGAATCGATCCTTTAGCCAGAGGCTCCATGCAGGAAAGCAGGGATCAGGAATGGGAGTATGGGAAAGCCAGCTGGGGCTGTGGAAGGAGGACTGGACAGGAGTTCTCAAGCCCCATAGAACTGTGTAGACCACTTAGCACAGCCCCTGGCATATACTCAGCACTCAAGAAATGGTTGTTGGTGGTGGTGGTAGTGGTGGTTGTCCTGACTCTTTGTGACCTAGAAAAGTCACCAGTCTTTCTGTGCCTCCCTCACCTCGTATGCAGAAGACAGATGAAAGAATTGCCTGCTGAACCCTCTTCTCAGAGTAGTTGGGAGATCTGATGCCTTACACAGCCCTCAGCACGGTGGTTGGTGCCCCATAAATACTTATTGAGTGAGTGTTGTGTGTGTTAACCACAAAGCCCCATAAAAATGTAAGTAGTTATTATTTCAACTGCCACCTGAAAGTGGAATAAGCCATCCGGGCAGGTGGTAAGCTCCCCATCACTGGGTTCACGCAGAGAGTAGCTGAGAGAGGAGATGCTCACATGGAGCGGAGCAGCAGCTTAGGCTCCCGTCTGGGGAGACGGAGCTGTTCAGTGATGTAGGCCTAGAGCCCAACAGTGCAAGTTCACATCCTAGCTCAGTTACTCATTACCTGTGGGGTTTTGATTAAATTCCTTAATCTCATGGGTCCTTTGTTCCCTCATTGCTAAAACTGAGATAATAACATTACCTGCCTTATGTGTTTGTTTTGAAGATTCAGTAACATAATGGACGAGTAACTGGTTTATTGAGCCATTCACATGAAATGGCCTTTCTTTCCCTTTTGTTTTCTTCCTCTAGTGGTACCCCTCACACATTTGGTGATGATGACTTTAGCAGATGCCAAAACATTCTGGTCATTAAAAGTCCATTCTAATTTAAAACTCTTGCTTGATTTAAATCTCATTTCCTCACCAGCGCCTTGGGGCCCTGCCCCAGGGGGCCCAGGGCATGGAGTGGGGGACCGGACCCCCACACAACCAGGCATACCACCACCACCAAGGAGCATGCCAAAAACATCACCTTCATGTGGGTGGCCCACCACAGCCACCACAATAACCACAGTTGCCATAAAAGTGGCTAGACATCACAACCACCAGCAGATAGTCCACCAGCCACTGGAGTGCATTAACACAAGGAGAGTCACCGGCAGAGAACAAAGAAAAGAAAAGGATGTCTCTCTCCACAAAGCCCATTCCAGAGTGACAGAAGAAACATCTGCTCTATGATAATATTGGGGGACCTGAACTCACCTCTCAGCATTGGACAGATCATCTAGGCAACAAATCAACAGAGTAACCATTACTCTTTCAGAGGAAGAGAAGAAATCTAGGGTTATCAGAGGTAGGAGGGGGTAGGGAGAGGGGGATGGGGAGAGATTGGACAAGGGGCATAAAGAATAAGTACAGTTTGTAACAAGATACATACTATTAATATTGATTTGATCAACATATGTCAACATTGAATCCTCAAAATATGTATAATCAATTATGATTCAATAAAAAATTTTTAAAAATAAAAATAAATAAATCTCATTTCCTCCCTCCTCCTAGTGTGGGTTGGACCCATGACTCAAGAAACAGGACCAGAAATGGGGAAGTGGCTGGGCCTGCTCATTCATTCCCCCTCCTCCCTAGCACCTCAGAGCGATGGCCATATCCTCCCTCTGTTCTAGGTGTCTCCCTCCTCCTCTAGGGGCCAGTGTCCAAGGCAGGCAGCTGATGTGTTACACATCTGACCACATGATGATGGTGGGCAGGTGTCCCTAGGCTCACAGAGGGTCTTTCCACATGTTGCTAGTGGCCTCTGCTGATGTGGTGGTCTTTGTACTGGTGGTATGTCTGCTTTTCTTGGGGGTGGCATTTAGCTTAGCTTAATAGCAGCTCTGAGGATCACCCAGAGAAGAACATCCTGTGCATCCTTTAGCCCTGCCAGGAGCCCATGATAGTCCTTCTCCTCTCAGAGTGCACTGAGCCTCTTTTGGCCAACTGTAGCCTCTTTTGGAAGCCTCCAGGCTCCTTCACAAGGAGGTGCAGAAACCTCCAGCCACCCAGTTCTGTGGGTCTTCAGGCATGTACTATGCACCAGCTCGCTACTCACCCAGCTGGCCCAGGCAATCCAGTTGTCCTTCCTGCTTCAGCATCAGTCTCCATGCTCACATCCAAGCTACAGGGGACCCATGCCAACCTCATCACATTCATTTCCCATAGCACTGCAGACTGGGCCTGCAGGTTCTGACACTCAGCAAATGTCCAGCTGAGAGGGACTTGTCCGTCTCCCCTTCTCGCAGGATCCACCAAACTGCAGGAGGGCTTCCCTTGAAGCCCTTACACCTCCTTCCCTTTGACTGGCTTGTGGGGAAGACGTGGTGGGGTGGAAGTTGGGGAGAGAGAAGGAAACTCTCACCAGGAACACTGCTCCCCATGAGGCCACAGCTCGGCCTCTCTCCTTCTTAGTTTTTCATTACAAACCAAAAGGGGAATTGGGGACTGGCCAGGGATGACAGGGCTCATTCTGCTGCCTTCCAGTTTGCCCTGGGGAGCATGTCTGGACACTATCGCTGGCAGTCCTCATTGGAAAAGGGAGAAAGCCTCAGTTTCTTTATCTTCTGAACTGGACTTTAGATGCCTGTCCCAGGGTAAAGGATACATTTCCCCAACATCGTGTTACACAAAGAAAATGATTAATCCAACAAACAATGAGTATTGGCTGCAGTTTAGCTGTTCCCTGCTTGACTGACTGCCTGCATTGCCTTTCTGTGCTCCAGCCTACTGAGCTGCTCTCAGTGCCTCCCATCTGCCTCTGGGTCTTCTCACCTCCCCTCCCTCTTCCTGGGGAATGCTGCTCTCTCCTCCTCATCATGGGGCTCTCGGCTGTGGTCATCCTTGGGGATGCTCTGGCGGACCCTCCCTGCATGAGTCAGGTACTCCCACTGGGCATTCCCACAACACACTCCTTCTGTTAGAGCCCTTTTTTTTTCTCACAGGCTCATTTTTCTGCTTCTCCCCTAGAATGCAGGAAGATGCCTCTTGAGTTTTCCTCAGCCTTCACTAGCATAGAGGAGGCACTCAATACTTGCTTGTTGAATGAGAAAATGCTTAGCTGTTCTTTTTCCATGCAATTTTTTGGTGAAGCTCTCAAATCCTGGGGGAATGGGAGGCCTAAGGTGTGGAAACCTGGAACCCTCTGCTCTTCCCTCTAAAGAGGTAAAGAAACCCCTGAGCAATGGGTGCCAGGCCCCCACCTCACCAAGGGCAACACGCATCCTGCATTCCCACAGTGCTCTCCCACTGCTGTCAGCAGATTTGTGGAGGCCTAGGAGGGATATGTGGAAAGACAAATAAAGAAAAAAAGACTCAATCTTGACTCTTTGAAGCTGTGAAGTCACCCAGGGCCCATTTCTCCCCCAAGACCCGAAGCCTCCTTCCCAAGGATCTGTGTTAATGGGGCAGTTACTAATGTTCCAACTGAGAGCAACCTGAGACAGCTAAGGGCTTGAGACCAAGTCTGCGGCCATTAACCAGCTAATAGGTGAAAAAGAACACGCGGCCTGCACTTGGAGGGCTGTCAAATGCCTCACCTGGGTGGTGCAACTGGCAGAACCTCTTTGGATCCCTTTCCCTGCCACCCAGTGGTCATGTGACCTTTGCTAAGTCAACTCTCAGAACCTGATTGGTAAGTGAGGATTTATTTGTTCTGCAAATATTTGCTGAGCACCCTCTAGGTGCCAGGGCCAGGGATTTCATTGATTCCTTTTCCAGTGGTTTTAGGAAGAGAAAGTACAGACTCGAATGCCTTCAGGGCACAGGCAGGTCACAGAACAAGGAGGTGGGGGTAAGTTTGGGAGTGCATGCAGGGTCTAAAAGGGCAGCAGGTAGCTCCAGCTGGATGTTTCCAGGTGGGAATGTAGCCCAGCATTGTCAGAGCTTCTCTCGCTTTCAGAGAATCTGAAAATCTATATTGTTGTGTGAAATCTTGTTTTAAATTTCCATGCTGACCAAGCATATGGGCTAGATTTGGCTTGCCAGAGGCTAGCTAGCGGCCACTGGGAAAGGCTGTGAAATAATTGATACAAAGGACCCAGTAAGAGTCCCTACTCTTAGCTTAGCTTTTATCAGTATTATTGTGACTTACAATAGATACACAGTTCCCAGAAAACTCTTAGCCCAGAAGGAGAAATAGGGTATACAAATGCACAGGTGGAACTTATGGTTGAAAGTGTTCATGTGAACCAAAGATATGTGTAGAGGATGGAGAGATCATTTTCCTAGAAAACGAGGCAGGCTGCCTGGAAGAGGTGGCACAGGGATGGGCTCAGGAGGACTTGTAAGACCCAGTGGTCCTCAGCCACATGACCACACAGAGCATTTCACCAGCTCCCTAATCTGATGAGGTAATCAAAAATGTCATCTGATACCATGTTTTCGGATAGAAAGAGTCAACATCATAAAAATGATAATTGTCCCTAAGTTAATTTATAAACCCTAGGCAATCCCAGTAAAAAAATACCACCAGAATTTTTTTTTTTCTGCAGCTGGACAAATTGATTGTAATTGGGAAGAACAACAAACCAGAATAGTGAGGAAAATCATGAAAAAGAACAAAGAAGAGGGCTAGCCCTAATAGATACTAAGACATACTAAAAAGCCTCTGTAATTGAAATGAAACAGAATAAGCAAGTCAGAAAACAGACCCAGTTGCATATGCAAATTTAGTATATGAAAGGCTGCAGCTCAAATCACTGGAAAAATAATGGATTTTTTCCCCCCAGTATTTAGATCTTTGGTGATAATTTTTCTTTATTTTTTTCCATGAACTTTTTTGGTTTTTTTTAAATTTTATTTATTTATTTTCTTTACTTACCTATTTATTTACTTTTGCAGCTGGTTGGTACACGATCTGAATTTTTTTTTTTTTTTTTTAGTTTATCAATATACAATGTAGTTGATTTTCATGTCCCTTTACCAATTCTTCTTCCCCTCCCCCCATCAACATCATATCTGTTCGCTTGTCTTAACTTGTACATATTTGTGGGGTACAGTGTGCTGTTTCAATACATGCATACACTGTACAATGATTAACTTAGGGTAGATAGCATAGTTTTGTATCCGTTAGTCCTATAATGGACTTTTAAATGATTATATTCAGATAATTAGAGAGTCATAGAAAAAGATAAAATTGGATCTATTCTTCATGTCATTCACCAGGATACATCCCAAACAAATCAGAAATGTAAATGTAAAAAAATGAAACCATACAAGTACTAGAAGAAAACATAGTTGAATTCCTCTATAAACTGAGAACAGAAAAATCATTCCTAATTACGACTCAAAATCCATAAGCAATAGGGAAAATATAGATACATTGATTTTATTTTATTTTTTAATTGTTTTTGCATGGCAAAAGATGTGCAGGAGAAAGATAATGACAAACTGGGAATAATATTTACAACCTGTGTAATAGACATAGAGTTCATAATAGGTAAAAGAGCTTCTAAAATTGGAGAATAAAAAAGCCAATAAGCCTACAGAAAAACAGGCTAGAGAATTGTACTGATAGTCTACAGAGAAAGAAATGCAAGTGGCTCTTAACCTTTTGAAAAGATGCTCAAATTTGCTCATAATAAATGTAAATTAAAACTATATTGGGGTATAATTTCTCACCTACGTAACTGGAAAAAAATTAGAGTGTGACAAATTCTCTATTGGTGGATTTGAAGAGACAGGCTCTCAAGCTCTGCTGGTACAAATATAAAATTGTACAATTCCTATGGAGGAGAATTTGACAATATCTGGAAAGATTACATACATATTTTCCTTTGAACCAGCAATCTTATTTTCTAAAAACACAACATAAAAATACACTGGCAAAATATGAAGAGATGTACACATAAGGATATTTATTGAAGAACTACTTATAGTGGTAAAAGATTGGAAACCACCTAAATGTCTATCCAAGGAAGACTGATTGAATACACTGCAGTACACACATAAAATGACAGGGCAACCAACCCACCCAGTTTGCCAGGGACACATGGAACTTTCAATGCTAAAACCAGGAAATCCTGAGCAAACTGGGACAAGTTAGTCATTCTTACAGTTGAGAACTATGCAACTGTAATGAAGGAATAGCAGTATCTTTTTATACTAGTGTGGCGTGATCATCAGAATACACAGTTACATGAAAAAAAGCAAGCTAGAGGAAAGTATGTAAAGTATACTACTATTTATCTAAGTAAAGAGTGAATAGAAAACATACACACACATACACGTACACACACAACTGCTTATATTAAAAGAAAGAATGGAAAATAAACCATAATTATAATTTTTAATTGCTATATATAGGAGATGAAGGAAATAGAATGGAAGATACAGGAATACAAGCTAGACTTGTTTGAATAAATCTTTTGTAGACTTCATTTGAAGTTTTGTAAATATTTTATATAATTACAAAATAAAAAATTAAATTACAAAATGAAATTCCTAAAAATTAAAAATATGACTTCTACTGCAGGTCAGGATAGAGTAACTAGAACTGGGCCAGCTCTTCCACCATGTAAAAATATATAAAATAACTGTTTTTAAATGTTGCACAACAGGCAGTAGAGGGCTATGATCCATTAGAGAAGTTTCCCTGGCTCTCTATTCAGAGGCACTGCTTTAGCCCACAAAGTACAGGACGATGGACTCCAAGCAGAGGTCAGAAGTTTTGCTAAGATGAGGGGGCACAGATTAGAGTCCAAGGCTGCTGAACTAGTTGGAATTGCAGGGCTGGGTACCAGACAAAAGGAACTCATGCATAGAAAGAGCTCTGAAATCTACCTAGAGGTCCCCTTAAGTCTTCAAGCAAACATTAAAAGCAAATACACAGCACTGGGTTCTGCAAAGCCTGACAGAGAACAGCTAGAAAGGAACTGTGAGCTAAATGCAGATTCCAAAAGTCACAGTTGCGGGAGATATATAAGTTCCGATCATCCAGAGTGAAGAGACCTGCTGAATACACTAGGCATTCAGCTAAGATCCTGGAAAAGCCATCTCCTAGGATATAGGACTATTCTAGCTCCAGAGTTAGGACTACTCTAGACACATCTTTATAAAGCTTAAAGACAAACCTTTAAAGGATTGAGCTGATCCACTAGTAAATTAACTGCGTTCCAGAAAAAAATTCAAAACTCTTTAAAGAAAGACACAAGATTCCAGACTCTGCACAACACAGCATCCACAATATTTATCTTATAATCAAAAGTTACTAAGCACGTGATCTAACAAGAAAAGGAAACCATAACCAGGAAAAATAATCAATAGTAACCAAGAGAAACAGACCCAGAGACAACAGAGATGTGATTAGTAGATATAGACTTTAAATCAGCTATTATAAATATGTTTTAAAGATTTCAAGGAAAAGATGAATATGATGATTGAACCTACAGAGGAATATCAGTAAAGAAATGGACACTATTAAAAATGGAAATTCTAAAATTGAAAAATATGACATCTGAAATGAAAATCTTAATGGATAGGCTAAACAGCAGATTGGGCACTGGAAGAGAAAAGATCAGTGGACTTGAAGATATGACAATAGAATCAACCCAAAGAAAAGTACAGAAAAGAAAAAGGCTAAAAAAATAATAATAATAAACAGAGTCTCAATGATTGTTGGGAAAATGTGAAGCAGTCTAACATGTGTAATTAGTGTTTCAGAAGTAGAGGAGATTAGGAAAGAAAAAATATTTGAAAAATAGTGGCCAAATTTTTTTCTAAATTTGATGAGAAATGTTATTCTACAGATTTCAATAGCTCAACAAACCCCAATCAGGATAAACACAAAGAACGTATAAGCACATTATGGTCAAATGACTTAAACCGAAGATGCAAAGAACATCTTAAAAGTAGCCAGGGCCAAAAGATACATTACATACTGAAGAACAATGGAAAACCATCCACTTTTTTTTTTCTTTTTAAATTTACAAAGAAACAAAATTTATTTCTTACAGTTTTGGAGGCTGGGAAGTCCAAGGTCCAGGGAGCACATCTGGTGAGGGCATTCTTGCAGGGGGTGAGGGGTGAACTCTATGGCAACACAGGGTATCACATAGTGAGAATGGCAAGAGCAAGCTGAAAACCACCCAGTTTTTATTGGAAACAATGCAAGCAAGAAGAAAATAACATATTGAATGTGCTGAGAGAAAGGAAATAAAACAAAACAAAACCTGTCAATCTAGAATTCTGTACAAAGATAAATATCTTTCGAAAATAAAGACAAAATAAAGACATTTTCAGAAAAACCAAAATAAAAGCTGAAAGGATCTGCCATCAGTAGATCTCCACTGCAAGAAATAATAAATTTCTTCAGATGGAACACAGATCTAGGTGAAGAAATGAAGAGAGCTAAAAGTAGTAAACATGTAGGTACATATAAAAGGCTGTTTTCCCCTTGTTGCTTTTTTTTTTTTTTTTTGACTGGTAAGGGGATTGCAACCCTCGGCATGGTGTGGTCTGCACCACGCTCAGCCAGTGAGCGCACTGGCCATCCCTATATAGGATCCGAACCCGTGGCCTTGGCGCTCCCAGCACCGCACTCTCCTGAGTGAGCCACGGGGCCGGCCCTTCCCCTTGTTTCTTAATTTTTTAAAAATATGATTGGTGATTTAAAGCAAAAGCAATAACATATTGTGGAGTTTAAAACATATGTTTTAAAAGTACAATAACAACAGAAAAGATGAGTAGGGGTAAATGGAAATACTGTCATAAGTTTCTTATGTTACATGTGAGTCAATATAATATTAACTCTAAATTGACTATGATAGGTTAAGGATGCATATTGTTTCCATAAGTCAACCATTAAATATGAAACAAAGAGATATGGCTTAAGAGCCAACAGAGAAGATAAAATAGTAAAAATAATTCAAAAGAATGTGGAAAGTATGAAAAAAAGAACAAAAGAACATATGAGCAAATACAAAACAAATTGTAAGATGGTAGACTCAAAACTAACAATATCAATAATTTCATGACTTTACGTTAAATTTAAATAGACTAAACACTCTACAATTCCAAGAAAGAAATTTTCAGGCTAGATAAAGAGTGAGATCCAACTATGTGCTAATAGCAAGAAATGCTCTTTAAATATAAAAGGACAGATGAGATCGAAAGTAAATGAATGTGAAAAGATTTACCATGCAAATAGCAAGCAGAAAAAGGCTAGTGTAGACAAAGATTTCTTAGATAGGAAACAGAAAGCAATAACAATAAAATATCAATAAATTTATCTTCCTCAAAAACTTCTGCTCATTAAAAGACATTAAGAGAATGAACAAGCAAGCCACAACCAGGAGAATACACATGTATTCAGGATACGTAGTCCAACAGAGGACTTTTATCTGAAATACATAAAGAACTCTTATAACTCAATAATCAAAAGACAATTCAGGGCCAGCCCATGGCTCCCTTGGAAGAGTGTGGTGCTGATAACACCAAGGCCATGGGTTCGGATCCCTATATAGGGATGGCTGGTTAGATCACTTTGGAGAGCATGGTGCTGACAACACCAAGTTAATTGTTAAGATCCCCTTACCGGTCATCTTTAAAAAAAAAAAAAAAAGACAATTCAACTTTTTAAAAACTGGGCAAAAGAGTTGGACAGACACTTTCCAAAGGAAGATATAAAAATGACCAATAAACAACTGAAAAGGTGCTTAACATTACTAGTCATCAGGGGAATGCAAACTAAAACTATAATGAGATACAACTCACACTCCTCAAATATGTAAAATTTAAAAGGCTGACAACTTCAAATGTGGGCAAGGATGTAGAGTTACTAGAACTATCATCTATTGCTGATAACAATGGAAAATGGCCTGTCAGTTTCTTATAAGGGTAAACATTCCTACCCAGCAATTCCACTCTTGGGTATTTACATAAGAAAAATGAAAACATGCTTATAAAAAGACTATGTTCTAGCAGCTTTATTTATAATCCCAAACAGGAAACAACCCAAATGTTCATCAACAGAAGTGTGGATAAACAAATGATGGTGTATTCATAAATGTAATGTTATTCAGCAATATAAAGGAATAAACTACTGATGTACATAACATGAATAAATCTCAAAAATATTAAACTGAGTGAAGGAAGCCAAACATGAGAGCATTCATACTATATTAATCAATTTATATAAAGGTTCACAGCAAACTTATCTATGGTAAAAAAAAAAAAAAAAAATCAAAGCAGTGGTTGCCTTTGAGGTAGGGAGGGAGGCAATGACCGATAAAGGATAGGAAGGAACTTTCTGGGTTGTTGGCAACCTGTATCTTGCCAGCAGTAGGAGTTGCATGGGTATATGCATTTGTCAAAGGTCATCAAACTGTAAAGCCACTTGCAAAGTAAAAACTTTAAGATATGAGCATTTCACTGTGTAAATTATACTCAATTAAAAAAACGGAAATAAAAATCTTAAATGAACTTAATTATGTATGTATTAGATGGCATACCACACATAGCAGAATATTTCAAGAGACTTTAAAACACAATAATTAGACTATACATCCTTAGTAGTATATATCCCAAGGACAAAGATGACTTCACAAAACAAATCATAAACTCTCTTCAGTAATCACCCTATTGCTGGTACTGCTGGTACTATTATTTTCAGACTGTACTGTGGGATAAAGCAAGCGATAATTAAATGATATTCTAATGCTGTCATTGTCATTGGCATTGGCATTGAGAACCAAGATTCTTAATTTAGGAATAAGGAGATACTGATAGATTTTTATTTATTTATTTATTTTACATTCTAAGATATTGCCAAGCAGTTGGGGGGAGGGGGAGGGAAGAAGAGGAGAGGGATAGAGTGGCAGAAAGAGGAAGAGGGGGTCTGATCAAGGCCCATGACACTCCCCTCATTCAGGTAGAGGAGCCCAGGGTGCTTCCAGCTGCAGCTTGGTCATCACTGCTGAGTCACCACCAGAAGCGACCCAAGCTCCAGAGCCAGGGCAGTGGGAGGCCGAGGGCCTCAGCCACACACCCCCCAACATCCCCACCCAGCCCAGATAGAAGATTTATTTTTTTTAAAGTGAAGTAAAAAAAAAACCTAAAGCATTGAATTTAACTTGGAAGAATCCGTATTGAACACATAAAATACTTTATCCTTAAAATTTCTTCAAGCTCTGTCTACTGAAAAGGCCAAAATTAATAACCATCCAATAGCAATAAGCACCCTTAATAATCACGTTATCATCTTGAAATATCATTTCCCACCAATGGGAACTAGGTATTCTTTAAAAAGTGTCAGGGACAAAAATGTACAAGATGAGTCGAGAATGTCTTATTCTTGATAACAAGAAGACTGTCCGCAACTACTAAGGACATGTCAAAAGGACTCAGTAATCAACTCAAAGAGGTTTCCACTGGCCAAATATAGGATAAATTGAGCATCAATAAGGCCGATAACTGCAATGGATTGAAACATTCAATACATTTAAATCGATGAATTCATTATAATATTAAAACAAAAAAGGAGTAATTGAACACTGCTGGATGATGCAAGATAACCAACTCATTATTTTGAAAATTGGTAAAGAAATGGAATCAAGACCATATCCTGTATTTTCTACTCAAAATGTATTACTGGGAAAAAAGTAGTAAAGGAGGAGACATTTTTCTTTCTAGAAGCATTCCAGCTAATACATGAAGAGGAAAACCACCACTTTGCAATCCCTCATGAATTAATGAATGTGGCAACAGGTAGCAACAGCTGCTAACATCACAAGTGAGTCAATCAGACATTATGAACATCTTAGTGGAAGAACCACCCATGAAACGGTGTCACTGGAAAAAAAATGAAACTGAACCTGATCAAGCCTCTAGATCTAACTACGGAGGACAGACAAAGGAACATGTTAAACAGCACCACAGGGATGCAATCTGTAAAATTTATTTACCTGTGGGATACGCTAAAGGACAACTTGACAGACTGCAAGGCAAGAGAGAAAGATAAAGATAGACGGGGAGGGGAAGCTATATAGATTAAGAGACTTAAAGTGACGAATCAGCTAAGCCAAATTTGTGAACCTTATTTGGACCTTAATCTTAATAAATGGAAAAAAGAAAAAAAAATTTATGAGACAATTGGAAATAATGAACATTGACTGGAAATGTAATAATATTAAGGAAATAGTATTATTTTTTAGGTATGGTAATATATTTTAGTTTTTAAAAGATTTCTTATCTTTTGAAATACATACTGAAATTTTTACAGATGAAACAATTGTAGAGAGTTCCAGGGATTTGGGGGCTGATCAAGGAAAAACATGACTACAAGAGGCATTCACACTCAACAAGCTTTACTGGGAGGCACTTGGACAGGGTTACATGAGAGGGAAGTCCCTCATAGCACGAGACCATCCAGAGGCTTAGGGCAGTGAGGGGACGAGGGGGAGAGGGCAAGGGAATACCCAGGGGAGAGGGGGTCAGAGAGGTGGCTTAGGTTTTCATTGATGGGGAGTCTAGTCTGTGGGTCAGAGAACTCTCAAAGGGCCAGTAGCAGCTTGGGCTGCATACTATCAATGATCAGCAGATACTGGTGAGGTTTCCTGGGATGTGCAACGCAGGCAGGCTCTAAGTGAAATCTTAAAATTTCCTTATTAGGGCTATTTTGCAAACATAAAAAATTCGACAGGTCTCAGCCTACAGTGAAAAAATGAACAACCTAGGGGCCAATACACAGACACCATCTTTGGCTCATTTATAACAATGCATGATTTCTGAGACTGCCTTCAAAGTAACACTGGCAGAGGGGAAGTGAGTGAGAATAATGAAACTAGATTGGCCATGTGTTCCTCATTGTTGACAATGAATGACAGGTACACAAAGGCTTGTAAATACCAGTCTGTAGCACCGAAATGATTCCAAACACTCACAGTTTGCTGCATGAGTGATATATAAATGTTTTCCTGTGGTAAGAATTTGGAACGTGCTCCCCTGCCATCAAGAATATGGCATCACAGCTTATCAGACACCAAATGTGAGTTACTGACCTCCATTACTGGACTTCAAAATACTTATAAACTCAAGAGTTTGACAGACACTTTGAGCGCTTAGGCCACAGCAGGCTACCCTCCGTCAGCCGCCTCTCCAAAGACCGACAGCTCAAGCTGAAGTGAACTTTGGGAAAGAGGGAGAGAAGGTTGATGAAAAGAAAAGAAACAGCAAGGAGAGCTGAAGGGGTCACAAAATAAACAATCCAGAAGTTGCCTGGTGAGTTCCCAGCTGCATAAAGAGGGAAAGAAGGTTTGGGCATAATTTAGGGCAATAGTTTCAGTGCAACGATGTAATAGAAATCAGCCCCTTCCTGTGGGCTCCCCAACCCTGACTCTTGAATCATCAGTAAGAACACAGAGCCCTGCAGGCATACACTGAGATTGGGATTAAGCTTTCACTCCTTTGATTTGTTTTTCTTAACCTAACAGTATCCCCACAGGCCCTTCATGTCAAAGGCCTGGGGATTTGGGAGCTGATGTCCTGCAGCCACTGCACAAAGAGATGGAAAACAACAGAAAGGGATTTTTGCCGCAAGTGCCAAGATGAACTGCTTTAGCCTCATGGTTAAGAGTTTAGGCTGTTAAAAAAGGAAAAACCAAGTTTAAATTTATCAGAGTTTATTTGAGCAAACAAACAGAACCCAATAACAACAATTTGCAAATTGGACAGTCCTCAGGAATTCCTGACTACTACATGGTCAGGCAGCATTTATGGACAGAAAACAGAAGTAGAACAAAAAGAACAACTCAATTAGTTACATCTTGGCTTTTTTTTCTTATTTGAATCAGGTGGCAGCCTAGTATTGACTAAAGCTCAGCTGTTGTAACTAACTGAAACAGCTATTTGTTACATGAGTACACTCCCAAGTTCATTAGTTTTATTTAGCACAAATGACTTCATATTGGTTTGGCCTGTTGGGCTCAGTACAGGAGCCTGGTCCATATCAATGGCCTCCTACCAATTTTTTTTTTTTTTAAACAATTCCCTGCTTTTTGACCCAAACTGAGGGCATCAGCAGTACTCTGAGTTGTCATCATTTTAGATTACCAGTCTCAACATGTCGTTCATAGGTTACGGTGTCCTTATAGTCACATTTCTTTCAGTTTTTGTTATTCCAACCAAAAGGAGACCATTTGATGTTTGACAGATGGCTGTACTCAAACATTTAAAACTTTTGAGAAAATACAGCACACTGGGGAGACCACTATTTTGACTATCAGGGAGATAATAATAAGAGTTTGAATTATTAGTCCAAGCTAAGAGTTGGACCCTGAGCCAGGGTCTCCATGAGCCAAACTAACTAAAATTAAATAAATCAAAGAATAAACTAGCTAAGGAGTCCACTTGTTTTAATCAAATAGCCTGTTCATTCATTTTTTGTATAACTGAGTGTCCACAATACCCAATGTATCCATATACAACAAAAATTATTAGCAACTGCACAGACCCCTCCCTGCTCAGCCAATAAGCAATCTAGCATCCCATGACTGGGCCCAATCAAAGCAGGGAGTGAGAACAAGTGGGTCCAGAAATCTAACTTTATAAAAGGTACCACTAATACAATTTAAATAAACAGTTGCATTAGGAATGTTGCTAAAGTTAATCACTAAGTAGAATAAAGGATCCCTTAGATCATGTAAAGATCTAGGTTTGGCATAACAGATCCAACATTTTGTAATGATTGTGAAGTTCTAACTACAGCATTATCCTGCCAAGTGAAAAAAAGTAGGCATAAACAAGGTAAAAACAAGAGGAGGAAAAGTCTCATTATGATGAAGGGTCTTGTTCTGTCATGTTGAGAAAAACTGTTCAAGTCTAAGATGCTATTTGCTTCTGGTCAGCTTTATCTTAAGGTCTCCAATAGGTTTACAGTTCCAGGAATCTAGAGGGACCTTTTGAGCTGTGAGATATGGACCCAAGGTTCAAGACCCTGAAGCATCATTGCCTTGGATAGTGAACCTCAGGTAGAGGGAAGAACTTGGTATGGGTCCTTTCCAGTGGGGTTCAAGGGAAGACTTTCTCTGAGGTCATTTCCAGAAGACCCAGTCTCCAGGGTCTAGCTTCTGAAAAACTTGATTGTTGGCAGTCAGTGGATTACAGCATTGGGAAAAAATAGAAAAATGCTCAGGGCCCCTCAGATGTTCAGAATCTTGCCAAACATTTGCTGTGAATAGGTTGTGTGTGGGCGGAGATAGTGTGCCTTCATGGCACCGCCACCTTGGCTGGAGTTTAGTGCCTTGTGTGGCCGCCACTGCACAAGCAGCCATGCTTTCCAACTTATGGCTTCCAAGAACCTGTTTACTGGTTACCTAGCTCATAGACCTGCATGTAAGGGGTCTGGTGACCCAGCCTGGCGTGTGAAGGGTCTGGGGACCCAGCCTGGCATGTGAAGGGTCTGTGACCCAGTCTGGACAATGGGCTTGAGGGGTCTGTGAGCTCCAGACCCGGCCCTAGCTCAGCAATGGGCCCAGTCGGCAGGATTACGGGCAGGTAAAAGAGCACAACAATTAGCCCCGTTGGCAGGATTCCAACATTAGCCTAGCTCTACACACAGAAAGCTTCTTTTATTGGGTGAAAATATACCTTGGCATAATGTATTAAAGCTCAATAGCATTTAATCATATCAGAATTTAGGACAGCAGGAGATAGATGAAGTTCTATTATTAAGGACATAGGCCTTCCAGTAACTATTTTGTAAGTGGTCAGTTTAGGTTTCCCAGTGGGAATAGATATAATTGCCATGAAAGCCAATGGTAGTACCTTTGGCCATGGCAATCTAATGATTCAGTTAACTTTGCCAATTTCAGTTTTTAAATGTCATTTGTCCTTTCAACCTTTCCAGAAGACTGAGAATGACAGAGACAATGGTAATGCTATTATGTTCATAACACCTTGTTTAACTGCTTCATAATTTTCCCTTCAAAATGAGTCCCTCTGTCACTGGAGATCTCTCCAAGGATGAGACATAATGGAAACATATTTTCTAAAACTTCTTAGCCACTGTCATAACATCAGCTTTCTTACATGGGAAAGCTTCTATCCAACCAGAAAATATGCAAACTATTATAAGAATATACTGATACCCCATTGAGGGTGGCAACTGAATGAAGTCCATTCGTAAATGTTTAAATGGTTCATCAGATGGTGGAAATATACCACTTGAAGTTTTCATTGTCTTCCTAGGTGTAGGGAAAATATAGGAAAATGGTCAGGGCCCTCAGGTGTTCAGAATCTTGCCAAGTATTTGCTGCAAATATCCACGTGTGCCCAGTTGTTCCTTAGTTACTATCCAATGTAATTGTGTATGGGCACCCAAGTGTCCTGGGTTATGGACCTAATGGCTCTGATACACAGTGGTTCTCAGGACACTCCGGGAGGCCACTAGGGCAGCTGCTCCTAGCTCTGAATAAAGCCTATTAATTTTTTACCCACAGCTCCCAGTATCTTTTCCTATTACCTAGTTCATGGACCTGTGGGTGAAGGGTTTGTGACTCAGTCTGTACAATGGGCTTGAGTGATCTGTGAACCCTATCCCTAGCTTGACACCAGGATTATGGGTTTGACAAACCAAGTATTTGTTATAAACCATTTTAGCAATTTTAGAACAGTCATCCCACCAATATTTTTTCATAACTTGGATTATCTTGCCTATTTCATGATGAGTTGTTGAGTGCAAAACTTTTAATAGTGGAAGCTTCAAGGACTCAGGTAGGACCAGGAAGCTGTCTAGGGTATCAGGTGCATTGCACTGTTATTAAATAGATCATTATAAAGGAGTTAACTTGGATCAATATTATGAGTTTATTCAAATTGCACATCTTAACAATTTCAGTACTGGCTGACCAAGCATGAAAATCTGCCAAAGCATGTCCTTGATAATCAGGTTCAGTTTTACAGGTATGAGCTTTACTCTTGGCTGCATCCAGCTAAGACTGAGATTCTGATAAAAGTTGCCTCAACCCACCACCTTCTTGGCATAGTTCTGGCATTCAGCACTGGCTGCTTCCATGAGCTTCTCCAGTTCCACCTCTAGATTTGAGGTGTGCTGCCTCACCTGATCTGAATTTTCAAGTTCTTTTTTTTTAGCTTCTCTACAACCTCTTTGAGAAGGTTTCACTGTGATCCATGACTTCTCGAGTTCCTTTGTGACACCCACTTTGGCCATCCACGCCTGCTCCTCCTGCTATGCATCCTCCAACTTCTCCACCAGCTCCTTTCTGACTTTGCTGAGATCCTTCTGGAGCTTGGTCAACTCTCTGTTCTGCTTGCTCTCCAACTGGTTTGTGGCCTGGTTCAAGGCATCCCTCAAAATAGAGTTTCCCTGCTGCAGACAGGCCAGCCAAGTGTTGGAGCCATTCTCCAGCTGCTCCTGAAGAGTCCAGATCTTTTCCTGCAACTGCTGTACCTCCTTTGTGTGCTCCTGGTAGCTGTCCTGCATGTACGCCTACATGGCCACAATCTCCTGCTCCCAGGCCATGGGCTGCTTTTTCACCTTGACCTTCCTAGGTGCTGCTTTGGAGCTTTCCATTGCCATCTCCTTAATGAGTTCCCTCAGGCTCCTCTTGGTGACAGCTGTATCTTCCTGTTCCATGGCCTGCAGCTTTTCCTTCTCTTCCAGCTGGCATTTTAGAATTGCCATGGGGCCACACTTCTGAGTGGAGAAATAGTCCAGTCTAAAAGGAGGAGGCTTATTGGTAAACTGGCATAGAAATAGACAATCTCTCTTCCAGTGTCCTGGTTGTATGCAATAAAGGCAGACATCTTAGGATAAAGGATTTCTTATTCTAGGTCCTTTGTTCTAGCCATTGGTTAAAATAAGAACAAAAAGGTGCCTTTGGTCTGGGCATCTTTAATTGTCATAACTGGAGAGACATAAGCTTGTTAGTGTTTAGTTTTTTTCCTTGCTCTAAAGTCATCTCAAAATGTTTACTTAAACCAACAATTCACCCATGTCTGTAACTTCTCATCCCAGTTTTTATTTCTTAATCAGACTGCTAAGTTTAGGACAAAGTCCATTTATAAATAAAGCAGTTAATGCCATTTCAATTCCTACAGGAAATATCCCTTGCTGTATTTCAAATCCAGAATGTTCCACAAATAGTGTTTCTAAACAAGCTCTGTAATCTGAAATTTGTTCATTTGTTTTTGCTGTTGGCAATATTGTATGATGGACCAATCAATTTTTGTGGGAAACCCTAGGGGTTGAGTTTAAAAGGCTTTCAGCAATTCTTATAGCTCCTTTTGGCCCTTCTATTGAGAAAGCTTTGGAGGGGTCTTTAATATCTTCCTTGGGTTTTTTCCATTCTGCTGTTGCCACCCAATTTCGAGACTCACCAAATCCCAATATTAGGTTAATAAATTGGCAAAGATCAAGGAATCCTGGATTGTAATCTCCTATGAGAATCCTAAATTCCTCAGTACACTTTTGAGGATTTTCTCTTGGATTAGGGAATTATCTTACCATGGCTTTAAATTCAGCTTTAGACTATGGAGTAAAAGTGGTTGTGGCAGGTAATCCTGGTTGTTCAGAGGGCCTAACTGTGTAAGGCATTTGTCTAACTTCCCCTTTTTTACTATCACAAGATGAAAAGGTAATTAAGGAAAAAAATGTTAGTGGACTCAGAGTATTGAGGTAAAGATGGATAGAGAAAAGGAACAATCAGGGTTAATTCAGTCAGGGACCAGTCCTTTTTTTGCCATGTTCTCAGTTTGTTACTTAAGCTTTTCATTTGCCTTTTGTAACGAATCTCTTAAAGAGGCAACTTTTGATTCATTTAGTCTTTTAGATGCCGTTACATATCAATTTTAAAATGCATCCTATTGTTCTTGTGGGACTTTCAATCTTTGTTTTTCTAATGTGCCCTGCAAGTAAACAATTTTATCCAAATTAAAAATGTCCCTACTGTGGCCAGTGTAGATGTAAATTATTTTTGGTAAGGTTCACCCATTTCTCTAGAAAAGCACATGTTCTGGGTGCATAGTTCTAAAACATGAAATTGGCTGGTATTCCAGATGGAGGAATTTTTAATTCCTTAGATCCAAATGAACCCATAATTCCCTGCCTCCTTGTAACCCTGCCTACTGAATCGAGTTCAGTTCCTGTCTGAGCCTGTTCTATTTCATGACTTCAGAACCCAGGATGTATTAAATTGCCCAAACAAACTCAGAGAGCTCAGAGCACAAATGAATGGAGCTTAGAATCTGAGAGAGAACTCACCCATGATCCTCAGTTGCCATGAGAGATCAATGAACACAATGGGTGGGCCCATGCAGATACTTTTGCTTGATTACTCAAAACCTTAAGAAAATTTTAATTTATCAGAGTTTATTTGAGAAAAGCCACAACAACAATTTGCAAATCAGGCAGCCCTTAGAACCAAAACAGATTCAAGAATTTTTGCCTGCTACATACATAGTCAGCAGCATTTACGGACAGAAAACAGAAGAGGAACAAAAAGAACAACTTAATTAGTTACAGCTTGGGGTTTTGTCTTATTTGAATCAGCTAGCTGCCTTTCCATTAACTGAAGTTCAGCGACTATAACTAACTGAAACTCAGCTATTTGTTATGTCAGTATACTCTCAAATTAGTTATAGATGGTCCCCAACTTACAATGGTTCAACTTACTATTTCTCAGCTTTATGATGGCACCAAAGCAATACACATTCAGTAGAAACTGTATTTCAGTCATTCACTTTCAGTACGATATTCAACAAATTACCTGAGATATTCAAGATTTTATTACAAAATAGCCTTTGTGTTAGATGATTTGCCCAACTGTAGGCTAATGTAAGTATTCTGAGCATATTTAAGGTATGCTAGACTAAGCTATGATGTTCAGTAGTTTAAGTGCATTAAATGCATTTTTGACTTAGATATTTTTAACTTATGATGGGTTTATTGGGACACAGTCCCATTTTACGTCGAGGAGCATCTATAGTTTTGTTTAGCATGAGTGAATCCATATGGGTTTAGTTTATTGGGCTCAGTACAAGAGCCTAGTCCAAATCCATGGCCTCCTAAAAATTTTACTTAACAAGGCTGTGGATTCAAATTTTAGCTTCACCACATACTCGCTGTATAGCTTTTGACAAGTTTCATAAATTCTCATCTGTAAAATGAGGTTAATTCCAGTTTCCAAATCATATTGTCCTGATGAAGATTAAAGAGCTAGTGTATGCAAATTACATTCTCCATGTTAACTGTTATAAAGAGGTAGATACGCCATAGTCTCTGCTGGCAAGGAACTCATCCAGTCAGAAAGATTAAGCTAGAGACACAAATGACGATATTGAAAGGCATAAAATGCTAATGTCCCAAGGGTGGAAGAGTTGAAGTGTTGCATGAGTACAGAAGAGAGAAGAGATCATTCCTGCAGCCAGACAGTACGGTGATCCCAGGGGTGGTAACATTTCAGCTAGACGGAGGATGGATGAAATCTAAGTAGCAGAGGCCAGATGGCAGGAACAAGAGAGAGAGGAGGAGGAGAGGAGCATTCCTGGCAGAGTGAGGGATGTATGGAGGAGATTAAGAGCTCCATTTGGCTGAAGATTGAGGTCCCTGATGAGAAGTGTGGGAGATAAAGCTGATGGGGCTGCAGCTAGGTTCTGGATTAGGTTCTTTGGGGAGGAGAGAGAGATTCAAGCTCGCTTGGGAAAGCCAAGTTATTTTAAGGAAGAGATGCAGGAAGATCCAGGGAAAAGGGAGAATAGTGATTTTAAGAGTTGGGTTTTGCAGAGGCCAGAGTGTTGATTCATTCATTCAACAAATAGTTACTCGGTACCTCTGAGTGCCCAGCAGTGTCCCAACTGCTGTGAACAAGGTCCCTTCCCTTGGGTGGGGGAAAAGGGGCAGACAACAAACAGGGAAACAAATCAATAAGATAATTTCATGTAGTCATAAGTGTTGTAAAGAAAATCTTAAAATAGATTAATGGGACAATGATTGGCAAAGGGAAGGGGATCAGCATTGATGGGAGTCAGGAAGGAGCTCTCGGTGAAAAAGTCAGTTAGCAAAGACCTAGGAGGGAAAGGTTGCTGGCAGAGGGAACTGTGAGCACAGAGGTTCTGAGGCAGGAATGAATGATCTTGGACTGGCAGGAGAGGAGGTCAGAGGAAGCCAGGTAGGCAGGGCCAGATCATGAAAATGTTAGTCTTGTTAGCCACTGATAAGGGGTTTGGATTTTATTTTAAGAGGGATGTGAAGCAATTTAAGGGTTTTAAGCAGAGGAGTGGCATGATCTGATAGGCATGGTTATAAGCTAGCTCTGGTTGCCATGTGGAGAATGGATTATAGGGGTGGAGGGTGTGAGGGCTGGATGCAGGAAGGCTGGTTAGGAGGCCGTCTCTGGGTCTATGTGTGGGATGATGAGAAGCTCTGGGGATCTTGGTGGGGGAGTGTATACATCTTCATAACAGGGGGCCTGATCAATAATTCATGGCACATCCATGAAACATTCGGCAGCTACAGCCCTGGTGCAGATCTGAGTACACACATCCCTCGACATGTGGTCGGAGTGAAAAAAGCATATTGCACAACTGCACGAATATTTTATGAGCCCAACTATGTAAAATTAAATACTCATTTCTGTATCAGTTTATCTACATATAAAGAGACATCTGGGAAGATAATGAGTTGTCAGTGATTTTTCTGGAAAGCAGTTTTTTAATTTGTTTTTATTTTTGCTTTTTTCACCTTGTTTTTTGAACTTTTCTGAGTTAAATGTTTTCAGTGAGTATATATCATTTTGAAAAAAAAAAGGGTGGCGTAGGGAAGGAAGAAGGGAGGGAAGGAAGGCAATACACACCAATCCCCTGTGGCCCTAACCCTGCCAGCACCCCACCACGTGCGCACACATGCACACACACACCAGCATGGAGAAGTGAAAAGCAGCTGGACCAACTTCAGATGTGTAGCTTCCAAGGACACCACTTGAGTCGCAGAGAGTTCCTCTTGGAGAGAATGATTAATCCTGCTACACCACGGCTCAGGCACCCAGAGCAAAGATCCTTCACTCCTTGAGAGGTTGGCTTTGAATTTAAGAGGCAGGAAGCAGAGATGATGATTTTGAAGCTCCCCCTCATACCTCCGCCTTTGACACACATGCGTGCACACACACGCGCACTCTCTGAGGCTGCTGAGCTGCCTTTAACCCACCTGTGGAAAGTTGCTGCAACATCCATAGGCAGGGAAAAAAACAGAGCATGGGGAGGTGGGCGGGACGACTGTAGCCTGGAAACCAGGCTCAGATCTCTTCATCCTCTCAGAAGGAAAAGTCAGAGCTCACCAGGCAGTGGGATGGACAGGACAGAAAGGAAAGGGGAGAGGGTGGAGGAGGCGTGGAGCTTAGTGAGCAATTCCTAGGTTCCATGATTATCACGTGGCGTCTATGCTCACAAGCTCCTGGCCCTCTGGACATGCTTTGTTTGGCCCACACTGTGCTTAAAAACTATAAATTAGTTGCCAAGGTCTAGACCTTGGGAGTTTTTATATAAAAATCTAAATTTCTACTTTTTCTTGGAAAATGGCACTCACTGGGCCTGCCTTCCCACCCAGGAACAGTTGGCTGGAGCTGAGTGGTGGCATGCCCCCCTGCTTGCCACCAGGTAGTGATCACTCATCTCTGTTACTTTTCTGGGCCGTGTAGGCATATGCCTTTGCTACCCCTGACATTTAGTAACTCCTTTACTCCTCATACAAACCTACAATGTGGGAACTATGTCCATTTTATGGAAGAGGAAGTGGAGACTCAGAGATTAAATGACTTTTCCAAGATCACACAACTATAAGTGAAAAGCCAGGAGTCAAATCTCTGACTTCAGAGGCTATGCCCTTGGCAGTGGGACAAAGTCACAGAAACAGAAATCAGCATGTCATCTCCCAAGTTGCTGACCATGGCCTCTTTAATTTCCAGGAAGAACTGGTCCTCCAGTCTATCACAGCCCTGGGCCCCAGGTGGTGGCTACCTGGCCCCACCTGAGTACAAAGGAATGTAGAGAGTGCAGCAGGAGGCTAGGTAGGTTCTCCACCTGTAAAGCGGAAAGGGTGAGGAGCTTAAGGTTTTTATATGTGCTGAGACCTCTGTTGCCTGAGTGAAGTTGGTTGGGCATCACCTGAGCAGGTGGGGCACAGTGGCCCTGTCCCCATTTCCATCCTCAGGCCAAAGGAGCTTGCTTTTTTATCTTTTCTATATCAGGGTTCCATTGAAAGCTTCCTTTGCACAAAAAGGGATTTTGCTGCTTAAGAATAATTTGAAAAAAATTGACCTTTTGGGTTTGTATCAAAAAGCCATAGATAAATATTTTTTGCAGCTAAGAAGCTATCACCAGAAGCAGAATCATCAAATGAGCCCCGTAGGGCCATGGCTGGCCTCTTATCTTCAGCTTTCAGGAGGGGCCTCCTGCTAGTTTCACCTCTCCCATGGCTCCTGAAATGGAGCAGGCCCTCCCAGGACTCCACACAGGGCCCAGAACTTGTCTGCATGGATTTGCATAAAAAGCTTCACTGAATGAGATTCACTGAGATTTGCTGAATGCAGGTGAGATTCTCCGAGTCCCCCAGAGCAATGATTTTCTCTTTGAATTTCATTTTCTCTTGAGAAGCAAACACTTTACTTCTGTGGCTTTCTCTCTCCACCAGGCCTGAACTCCCTTCTCATGCCCTTATTCCTCTATATCTCACACACACACACACACACACACACACACATACACACACATACACACACACACACGCACTGCGTGCACATGAACACACATGCACACATACATAAATGCACACTTGCCCAACAAGCTTTAAGTCATCGCATAAATGACTATGTTGTTTCTATCACAGATGGATCCCATACTTTTGACTCTGGCCTTAGCAAAGTCCATCTGGGGTAAGAAAAAGAAGCTCTCATTCATGCTTGCCTGAAAAGCACATGCCATTTATTTGGTCATGGCAGTGTAGCCTCCAGGGAGACATTTGTGAGACTCCACCCTGTGTCAGACTGAGGCCCAGGAATCTTCACTATAACCAGCTTCTTGGGAGAGTCTGAAGCCCGGCCAGGCTTGGGAACCCCTGAGGAAAAACCTACCTTTCTGTTCCTAGGTTGCATCTAGATTCTTGGCAAAGACCTTCTGACACAGTGTCAACCAGACATTGTCACCCACCCTGCACATGGGGAGTGACTCCAACAGTAAGGCGTATGGCATCACCACAGAGGTTGAGGTGGAAGATTTGAATGGACCCTCCTAGCAGCACACAAGCATAACATGGAATTACCTGAGGCAAAGATTCTCTCCTTGACCACTCTCAGGCTCCCCCAAACTCTCTTCTCAACTGGGCCCTGACTTTTGGGCTTCTGCGGTTGTCTGTATTGTCCAATTTTAGCAAGAATCCTGCTTAAGTCAGTTTGACCAGTATCCCCCACCTCCAGCATGTGATAATAGCTGACTGACTTCCTCATCCTCCATCATCCCCAGGCAATGTCCAGTCACCCTGGCTTGCCTTCAGCAAGAATCCTATTAGGTTGGTTTAGACAGAATCCCCCCTTACCCCTAATGTTTCCTGTTAGTAGTTTTGCTTTTTTGTCTTTAATAAGTGTCAGAATAATTTTTTTCTTTAACATCTGCCATCCTAATCAGACACCCAGACCTGCTAAGATACCTAAATCGCTCTATCCCTGGGCACTGAGGATATGATGAATGGGCTTCCCACCTCACCAAGCTCTTCCCCACACTTCCCTGCTGGACCTGGCATCCTGGGGGAACTGCATGGGGCTCCCTGCTGGTTAAGGCTCCAAGCCCACTTCTTTCTTCTGGGCTGGGTCCCTCATGCTCTTCCTTTCCTTCCATATCACCAGCCCCCACTCCCAACCAGCCCAATTTGTTCACCTCTTCCTGGTTCCCTGACCTGCTCTGGCTCCTAGGTATCTGCCCACCCCATCTCCTTCAGTCCCTACACAGCTCAGGGCCATGTCTAGTCCCCTTCAGACTGATCCCCCTGTAATGTTAACCACAACAATAGCCAACACTTATTAAGCACCTATTATGTCACAAGTACTGTTATTCACTTTAATTCTCACAATCACCCTCATGAAGTAGATCTTATTATTACTCCCATTTTATAGAGGAAACTGAGTATCAAAAAGTTAAGGAAACTACTCAAGGTCAAACAATTCGTAAGTGGCAAAGCAGGCTTCTCACTCAAGTCTGTGCTGTGTATTGCATACCCCTTATCCCTAACTGACATCATATTGCACATTTATTCATTTGGTTGTTATCATCTAGAATGTAGGCTTCCTAAGGTAGAGACTGTCTTATTCACCACTTCACATAACAGTATCTGCTATGTAATTGATGCTCAATAAATATTTAAGTGAATAAATGAATTGATGGCAAAATCCATGCTCTGTTTTTAAGATTTATTAATTTGAAAGCAACAATACACATGGTTAAAAAAAATCAAGGAGTATAAAAAGGAACAGTAAAATTTTAATCTCCTTCCTTGATACCCAGATCCCTTCCTCCAAGGTTACAAGGCTGTTATGTATCCTTCCAGAGATATATGAATATTCCATGCATGCACATGTATGCACAAGTAAGTATGTGATATATGTGTGTAGTAACACACCATAGAAATTGCATTAGTCAATTTTCTGTCCCTTATAACAGAATACCTGAAACTGAGTAATTTATAAAGAAAAGAAATTTATTTATTACAGTTTTGGAAGCTGGGAAGTTCAAGGTCAACTGGTAAGGGCCTTCTTCTTGGTGGGGACTCTGTGTAGAGTGCCAAGGTGGTGCTGGGCATCATAAGGTAAGGGTACAAGAGCATGTCCACACACTCTCTTCCTCTCCTTATGAAGCCACCAGTCTATTTCCATGATAACTCATTAATCCACTGACCCACTAATCCATTCAGGAGGGCAGAGCCCTCACGATCCAATTACTTCTTAAAGGCTCCATCTTTCAAATACCATATTGGGGATTAAGCTTCAACATGAACTGTAGAGAGGCAAACATTCAAACCATAGCAAAAACCATTCTGCGACTTGATTTTTTTTCATTTGATATGTCTCAGGAATGTTCAAATACAAACACACACACACACACGCACGCACGCACACACACATCCCTATGCTATTAACTATCATGCTAAGATTTCATACCCATCATATGGGTTCCAGAGCAGTCCCTGAAGACTTTTTCAGGGTGGGGTAGTAAGTGTAAGCTGGCATAATCGAATGACCCAGAATCTTGGGGCAGGAAAGGACTTCTGAGATGGTCTGATTCAACCCCCTTGAGTTACAAATAGGGAAACTGAGGCCTGGAGGATGGTGGTGGGAATAGACACTCCCAGAGTCACAGAGAGTTAACTGCAGATCTGGGGTAAGAACAGGGCTTCTGGAATCCTTGGCCAGGCTCCTGCTGCCCCAGTCTCCTCTCTGCTTGGCAAGCTCAAAAGAAATCATATCCAGTTCCCAGCAGGGAGAATGCTTGGTTGTGCTTTGTCAACAGCAGTGCCCTCCCAGGCAGGCTGGGGTGAAGTGATTATGTAGGTCACTTGGTAATCACGAGAGAGAGCTTGAGCCCTTTAAATGCAGGCTGTTTCATTTGGTCCCAGAAGATTGGATTAGCATCAATTGTCTGCCCTGGGCTAGTAGATAAAAGACCCACACCGAAAGGGAACATCAGCCAAGAGGATGCACCAAGCTGTACTCTCAGTGCTCTGGCATCTGGGACTTCCTGAACCCATCAGCAGCTTTCAGGAGTCTGTGTCTTCTCCTCCAGTTGGCAGAAGCAGGAGCAGGGGGAACAGAATCAAGAGGCAAAGCTAGGGGAGCAAAATGCAGGCAAAGTGGTCTCTCTTGGGATAAATGCCCTCCTCTGTCTCCTGATGTCTCCCATCCCCATCCTTCACCTTACCCTCCTTCCCTCACACCCACACACGCACACACACACAGTAAGCTCCATGAGGGCAGGAACCCAGTACACCTTTGCTGTGATCCCAGTGCCTAGTACAGTACCTGACAAATTAAGTGTTCAATAAATATTCGTTGAAACAATCAATATACGTATGCACATGTATCATTCCTACACATGGAACACACACTGTGCATTCCCTCAGTCTGCATTCTTATTTAACCCATTCCCTATCACTCACCTGCCCTTTTCCCTCCCTGCTGCTGACGGTCTAGCAAAAAGGTCTCCAGGAAACCTTCCCCACTACTCCAGCTCACATCGACCTCTTCTTTCCCTGAAGTTCTCATAGGCTCAATGGGCAAAGCAATTACCTCTTCCCAGCCCCAAACCCAGACATGGTCTGTTGGATACCTGTGACTTACAGGAAAGATGAGACAATGGGTTTATTTATTTTTGATTTTTAAAAATTTTTTTAAAACATTCAATTGGTACAAAAACACAGGGTTTAAAATTAGGACACTTGCAGAAAATCCATGCTAAAAATATGTATTGATACCACATAAGCAATACGAGTAGTTAATTCTGCATTGCCTTTAGATAGAGGTAGGTTGGGGTAGTGGAGGGAGCCTTGGGGATGCCGTCACATAAACGGGTTCAAATCCTGCCTCTGCTGCTTGTAGCCTCACAACCTTGGATAAATTGCTTAGCCGCTCAATGTCCAGTCCTCATCTACAAAATAGGGTCATAAGACCCTCCTCACAGGGTTCTGAGTATAAAACAAGTGAGCACTAGAATGCAAATTCCACAAGAACAGGATTTTTGTCTGTTTTGTTTACTGATATATCCCAGCACCAAAAACAGTGCTTGGCACATGGTAGGCGCTCAATAAATGTTTGTTGAATTAATGAACATGTAATAGTAATAAAGATAGCTGTGATTTATTAACCACTCACTGTGTGTCAGGCTCCATGCTAAGCCCTGAATATATATAATCTTACTTAATCTTCACCATAGTCTTGTAAGCTCATTCCACTTTACAGATGAAAAAAAAAATGAGGCTAAGCCCCGAGCTTCATAGAAAGTTTTCAGTAAGTACATTACCTTCCCTGCCCCCACACCTGCTTGCTTCTCTCTTTCCTCTGCATTAGCTTTGTCTCCCACACTCACCCTTCAGCTCTTCAGCTCCTAAAGACTCAGTCTTATCTCTTGAGGGTCTCAGACCCAGGCCCTCTGCTCAGGCTGCAGGGTCCAGCCTCTACTTGTATCCAAACAGGAAAGCTTTAAAGGGCCAGCCAGACAGATGGATGCCCATTTTCCCTACTCCATTTTTCCCTCTGGCTACAAAGCAGCTGTCTACGTTCCAGATCCAGCCCTCACTCTGTTCATCACTCTAGCTTAGTCTCTGACCTCCAAGACTTGGGCATTTTTCTGCCTACACTGAATCTTTGCCTAGAACACCCTTCGTATCTTCTTCACTTGCAAATGACTAGATATCTCAGGCTAAGGGTAACATTTTCCAGGTAATCTTCTCTCATCCCTCTTGCCCCATGGCAGGTCCCTTTTACTGTTCCTGTGGCTCCATACATCTCCCCTGACCCCCAGCCTGTTTAAATGTCTGCCTTCTCCCACTAGACTCTCTATTTGGGACCAAGCACTGTTTTCATCTGGCCCACACTGCATCCCTCACACCTAGCTCAGCAGCACAGAGTGGGGCTCACTAAACAATCTGAGTGCATGGCCTGCCCTCTGTATTAGCTGACTCACACTCTGCCAGGACCTACAGTTCTGCTTTCTCTTCCCAGGCCTGTCTGCAACCCTGCAACCTTGCAACCTTGCTAGCAATCCCTTCCTCCTGCTGAGCCAAACTTCTGGATTTCCTCACCAGGCCAGGCCAGTTACCACCAATGCTGGGAGAATTCTTCCTCACTAGTTCATAGAGTTTTTACAGGCTTTTGGGAAAAAGTAGATCATATAGTCTGGCCCTTTGATGCATAGAACTCAGGTAAACTGGGGTGAGGTGAAGGGGGCTTCCCAAGGTCACATGTCTGCTTAAGGCAGAGACAGAAACAAAACCCAGGTTTCCCAACTCAACATGCAAAATCTTTTCTCCACTTTTAGCCCATGGTACATACAAGGCCAAAGAATAAGACTTCTTTAGATGAGATCTTGCAATCATAAAAGTCCAAACTACAACTTGAATCTGAAATTTTGGATGTGATTATGTCTCCTGTCTGGTTGCATGTTGGGAAGCAGAATAAAAAGCATGGGTAGGACTTAGGCGTTCTTGCTCTAGCCTCAGCCCTGTTATTATTTCCACCTTCTCAGAGAACAGGGCGTTTGTCTGTGGCATTAGCATTAGGGGAAGAATAGTGGAAAATAAGGCTGGAAAGGAAGGGTGTGGCCCAATCAAGGAGGTCTCCTCTGAGTCTTTGAGATCGCCTGCTCAGCCAGGGGCTGAGCCCCTAGGGAACATTTGGCTAATAAATCTGGGTAGAGAAGCCATCATTTTATGTGAGGTTGTGACTTTAGCCATCTACTGGGGAGGATAATGTCTCAGTAACTCTACCACTCAGTAACGGCTATCTCAGCTTCCCTAAGGACTCTCATTTCACAAGCTCAGTTTTCCTGAGGGAGACATTAGAGCAAGTAGAAAGATTCCCCAGGTAAGTCATTAGCAGAGTGGCTGGAATCTCCATCTAGAGCTTTGATGAATAAATATGCTCTGAGAGGCCACTCCTTGGCTAATCTGTCATGAGGCTCTAGGGATCTCACCCAGTTTGTGTCACAGAAGCTGGCCTTCCAGGAGAGGATGGTAAGTGGAGCCAGAGAAAGGCCCCAGCAGGACCATTTCTTTAAACAGCTCCGGTCCCGGAGAAAAAGAAATGATTCCTGTAGGGGAGCTCAATCCAAGCCAGAATGTTGTATCACCATTAGTACTTCTGCTCCCAACTTGGGCTTTTAAGAGGCTGACATAGGGCAAAGAATTATCTTGGCCTGAGGAAGACACTCCTGCCACTAATAGGCTGTATGTCTCTGGGAAAGTCCCTTCACCTCTCTGGGTTCCTATTTTCCTATCCATTGAAGGAGATGTTTGGACCCATTCATGGATAGCAAATAAGTTCCATCTTCCCTTTCCAACTCTGATCAATTGTTAGTGATTGTCAGATGCATGTTAAGAATAATTCTGAGGCTACATCTAGAAAAGAGTACAGCATTCTATCAAGTTCTCCAGATGACAAAGTAGTAGTAGCCTGATGTATTATCTTCCGATTGCTGATGTAACAAATAACCACTCACTTTGTGGTTTAAAACACAAATTTATTCTCTTAAAGTTCTGGAAGTCAGAAGATTGAAATCAGTTTCATTGGGCTAAAGTCAAGCTGTTGGCAGGGCTGGTTGCTTCTGGAGAGTCTAAAGAGAACATCTCTTCCCTCGCACTTTTCAGTTTCTGGAGGCTACTGTATTTCTTGGTTGTGGCCCCCTCCTTCTTTAAAGTACTTCATTCCAGTCTCTGCTCCCATCATCACATCATCTTCTCTTCTTCTGTAACCAAGCCTCCCTCTTCCTCTTATAAGGACCTTTATGATGAACACTTAGGGCCCACCCAGATAACCCAGAATAATCTCCCCATCTCAAGATCCTTAGCTTAATCACATCTGCAAAGTCTCTTTTGACACGTAAGGTAACATTCACAGCTTCCAGGGATTAGGACAGGGACATCCTCTGGGGGACTGTTATTCAGCTTACTATACTTGGCATGTGGCACTAGTTTGCAGTCCCTACCATCAGCCTAGAATTAGAACTGGAATGGAATAATGGAAGCTCAAGTTAGTGTTGAGGGCTGGCGTATGGGAGCAATAACAGAGAAAAAGATTGCACGTGGCATTTTCTCTGTTTCAAGAATCACTTCAGCCTCATTGAAATTCTACATCCCACTGCCTTCTCCTGACACTGTATCATTTACAATGCTCCTGAGGCTAGTACAGTGACTCATTATTATTAGTTAATGAAGCATCTAAGGCCTAAATCCACAGTCAGCAGCTGGAAGAGAGTGAGGATGGAGCTGGACTGCAGCGAGGTCTGAGGCTGGGCTGTAGACCAGAGAAGAGAGAGGCAACTCTGTCCTCGTGCATTCATTTCACAGACATTTTCTGAGCACGTAGTGTGTGCCAGGAACTACGGATATGACAGCAATAAGGGCCACAGGGGTGGTCCTTGCCCTCAAAGAACTCACAGGCAAATGTACATAAATATACCAAGACACCCATAAAAAATGCTCCAAAGGGGGTGGGGGCTGGGAGAGCACTGAGGACAGTCTCTGATTCTCCAAGAATCAGGGGAGGCTTCCCAGAGGAGGGGACAGTTGAACTGAGTCTTGAAGGATGACTAGACTTTTTGAGGCTGGAAAAGGGAAGGGAAGGGGAGGGTATTTTAGCAGAAGAAATCACAGATGCTGTTGAGTGGTGAGATGCTAAGCATGCTTTCCACAGCGGCCTGAGTGAAAAGGAGAGAGATTCCAGCAGGGGGAAAAGAGGATCTGGAAAGGTTGCCCACCAACCACAGTGATGGCCAGAAGGTGACGACTGGCTGGGTCATGGAAACATGGAACCAAACCACTCAGTAAATTCAAGAGACTGCAAACAGGCCAAGTGCTGAAATGGGAAAGGCAGACTCACTTGCTAGCTCTGTGACTCTGGGAAGTTTCTCAACTTCTGTGAGCCTCAGTTTCCTCATCTGTAAAACAAGGAAAATAATCTCCACCTTTTTGGATGGTTGTGAGGTGGGGGTCATGTCTGTCTTGTTTTCTGCTATGTATCCAGCATCTATCACGTGTTTGTACATTGAATGAATAATGTCTGACCAATGTTTGGCATGGTGTCTGACAAATAATACTTGTTTTGTGAATTAATTAGTTACTTTTAGGGAAAAAGTTTCATGATCATCTGTCCCAGTCCACATGTTATATTTGGGGGTTCTGTAATATGCCTGATGAGTGGTCACCTCATCTGGGGCCATGCCAGCCTGTAATAATGGAAAAGAGCTCTGAATCTGGAGTTGGGAAGGGAAAGTGTTAATTCTAGTCCTGACTTTGTCACTCATGAACTGTGGTCTGGGAATACCCATGTCCCTAGTCCATGCACTGTGGCTTCTTCCAAGCCATACCCCAACCCAGCTCTGCCTCATTCCCAGGCAAGGTCACTGAGGGCTGAGATGGACACCAGTCCATTTGGGCTTCTTTTTTTTTTTTTTTTATTTTTTGTCTTTTTCGTGACCGGCATTCAGCCAGTGAGTGCACCGGCCATTCCTATATAGGATCCGAACCCGCGGCAGGAGCGTCACGGCGCTCCCAGCGCCGCACTCTCCCGAGTGCGCCACGGGCTCGGCCCCATTTGGGCTTCTTGATGAGTTCTATGTCCCTTCCATTCTTTCTCAATCAGCAGCTCAACAGAACCTCCAGAACCTTCCATGGGGGTCTCGTACTGCATGGTCTTTGGAGCTATGCCACCACCCACAAGCTGTGCGACCTTGTAGAGCCTCTCTGACCTTCGTATCTTTACCTATATTTCAATCCTGGCTCCAAAACTCTCTAGCTATGTGTCTTCAGGGGCTGAACATCGCTGTATTTCAGCTTCCTCATCAGTACAATGTGATAATAGCTCCTCCTCCCAGGGTTACTGAAAGGATTGATTCCCAGGGCTAGCATAACCAGATTCCCACCTGAAGATTTGGGCCTACCTCAGTGTCTCAGATGCATCCTGTCTCAGGCTGTCCAGTAGCTGACCCCACCTGTGCTGAGTCTCCTGGCTCTAGGTACCAGCATTTGGGAACTGGTGCCTGGGTTTTCCATGCAGTCTAATGATGGAAGCTTGCCACCTTCCCTGGGCCTGGGATGGTCCCTCTGGAGGAAGCCTCTGAAGGCTAACCTTTCCCCTTCCTCATCAAGTGTGGGTGGGGACGCTGGCCTTGGCCAAATAGCATATACATTCCTCACATCAAAGACCACTGGTCTCAGAGAGAAATATTTTGAAAGAAAGGGCTTTGAAGGGAATCCTTTGAATCTCTCTGTCTTTACATTTCACCTTAATAAGCTGCCATTAATTTCTGCAGTGCCTCAAATAAGAGAATGCAGCAGCTTTCCCTTCAGGTGCCTCAGAAGACCGGCCCCCTCACATCACCAACAAGTGCAGCGTCACGTGAGAAGAGGACATCTCCTCGGCTGTGTGGAGAAGGACTTTGTTAGGAACAGCCCTCTGCTGCCAACCAGTGTCCCTCCCTCTCTAACACACACACACACACACACACACACACACACACACACACACACACTCATATACACATAGTCATTCTTACAACAGGTAACCTCTACCAGTTCTGCATTGCCTCGATCCTAAACCAGAATCATACAGTGGTTAAGGCTTTAGGCTCTGAGTAACTCAGCCCATCTCCAGTGTGGGAATCACAAGTCTGCCGTTTCCTAGCTGGGCAATCTGAGACAAGGTCTGCGACCCCTCTATGAGTTTCAGGTTCCTTATCTGTAAAAGGGGAAAATAACAGTACTTCCATGATGAGGTCTCTGGTGAGGATGAAATGAAATGAGACCTGTGAATGAAGCATGGAGCACATGGTAAGTGCTCTTTAAGCAGAGGCCATGGTTGTTACTATTATTATTTCCATGAGAAGGTAAGCTCAATGAAGACAAGGTCACTATCAATGCCTCGTACATCATTCTATCCCCATCACCTAGGACAGGGCCTGGCACATAATCCGTGCTCAGTGAGTATTTGGAGAATCAATTAATGATCATACTTCTTGAAAGCATGGCCTATTCTCTCCTCATGTGATTAAAAGCACCCTCTTCTGGGCTCCCACACACCCGGACACAGTAGTTACCACAGGAGCTTTCTATGCCAGGCACTGAGCCAATGGCCTCATCACACATTGATTGTCTAGCTTCTGCCCCACCCCCACCCCAACTGTGACCTCCTTGACGAAAAAGAGTGGGGTTATAACTCAAAGAGCTTAGCAAGTATTTTCTGAAAAAGTAGATAATAGAGCAGCCTATTTTATATCTGAGGAAACTGAGCCCCAGACGGGTCAACACACTTATCCAGAGCTGGAGGGGAGTCCTAGCCCCCAGAGGGCCAGAACAGCACTGTCTCTGCCCCACTGCACTGTTCCTGCCACCCCCCATCCCCAACACTGGTGACTCAGGATGGATGGGTCCACCAACACCAGCAGGTGATGGATGAATGAAGCCAGAGGAGGAGAGAGGTGGGTGTTTCAACATTACTTCCACAGCCTGTCGTGTGGGAGGGTTACCTATGCCACCATTATGTGCTTTTCATTAAAGCAGTGCTCCCTCACAGGTAGTCTTTGAAATGTCAATTTTAATTAAAACCCTGATCCTAATAAGCACACCATAGATTAAACCCAGCCAGAGCAGCTTCCTGCTGAGTGAACTTCTCACATGCTTCAGTAGACAGAATTGTCTCCAGTAAAAGGGCACATCTGGGAACATCCAGTTTATCAGGCAGCCTCACTCAGGGAAGGGCCTCCCTCATGCACATATCACTGACTCTAGGCTTCCAAAGATACAGCCCAGAGTGAAGACAGCTGGGTGCCAGTTTCAGGTCAGCTGCTAATATGGAGCCAATGCTTAACCAAATAGAATCAGAATTGTCAGCATTAGAAGGGACTCTGAGATCATCTGGTTCATGTCCTGTTACAGATGGGAACATTTAATCTTAGCCAAAGGGACAGAGACCTATTCGTAGCAGGAACCCAGATTTCCTACCTCCCGGCTCAGTGCCCTTCCCACTCTCACACTGGTGTTGCCAAATAGCAGCCGTGTATCCATGGGTAAATCTGTTTCTTTTCTGAGCTTCAAATTCCTCAACTATAAAATTGAAGCACTTGGACTAGAGGACTAGTTCTCAGCCTTGACCACACATTAAAATCATCTGGGGAACTTTTAAAAATCCTGGTGCCTGGGCCCACCTAAGACTGATTAATCAGAGTCTCTGGGGTGGGACCTGGGCATGAGCGGTTTGTAAAGTTCTTCAGGCAATTCCAGCGCGCATCCAGACTGAGAACCAGTAGACTAGATAATCACTGTGTCTCTCTTTTGCTCTAACATTTAATGAATTTAGAATTCCTATTCCTGGAGCCCCCTTGCATATTGTATACTCCCATGCCATACCACCCTCCCCCCCTACCCACACCGCTCCACAATTGGTTTGAGCAGATCCTTCTCAAGTTCAAGTCCCAGCTTAACTATCCCTTCATTAGGCAGAGTGAGGGAGGCATTACCTGAGTTCTTCCCCTCTCACAGTCTGAATCACACTTCACAGTAATTTTATTTTATGGCTGTCTTCCCTGTAAACTGAGTGGCAGCAGAGACTATATACAGTGGACAGACTGTAACATGGTCTCCAATTATCCCCATCTTGTAGCAGTCACATCCATGTGTAATCCCCATCCCACCCCCTGATTGTGGGCAGGAATTGTGACTTGCTTCCAGTCTGTACAATATGGCAAAGGTGACAGGATGTCAGTCCTATGTTACACAAGACGGCAATGTCTGTCTTGCTAGGCTCTCTCTCATGCTGGCTTTGATGAAGCAAGTGGCCATGTTGATAAGCACCACATGGCAAGAAACCGAGGGCTTTCTCCAGACAACAACTTGCTAGGAACTAAGGCTTTTAGTCCTACAGCCTGCAAGGACCAGAACCCGGCAAATCCTACATGAGGAACTGGATCCTTCCTCAGTCAAACCTTCTGATGAGAACTTAGCCCTGGCTGACACCTTTATTGCAGCCTTGGAGAGGACTCAGCCAATCTGTGCCCAGACTCTTGACCCACAGAAACTCTGATATCACAAATGTGTTATGTTAAGCTGCTAAGTTTGTGGTAATATTGTTATGTGGCAATAGAAAATGAATACGCTGAGCCTATCTTATTCGACTGCTGTGTTCCAGGCATCTAGCACAATACATGGCACATAGTAGGTGCTCAAAAATATTCGGCAAATAAATGGATTAATTAATTAGTCAGAGTAATGTCATTCAGTCCTTTGAATCCAACATTTGCCCAATCCTTTTCCTTTCTTCCTCCTAGTCACAAGCTAATAGTTCAAAATTCAATATCAGCCTGTTAAGCAAGGGCTGTACTCTAAAACCTTTGGCTCCTCGGAGGGCAAGTGGGAAGCACACACTGTTATTATGATGATTACTATGATCCAGCCCTAATAAAATCAACGTGCAACTAAATAACAGTTTGCTGAGTATAAATCGTTATTGTTATTAATAGACCATTTCCTTCACCTGATAAAGGCATGCAGTGCTCCAGGTAAGGAAGCAATCCTGGCTTTACGGATCCAGAATCATTCCAAAAATGTAGAGGATGCCATTGACCGCTGTGGGTTGGCCTTTGGATGACACTGGCCCTCAGTTATAGCTGGCACCTGGACTCTCCTACAGAGTCCAGATTTTAGGCCTGCTCAGGACAGTTGCTCAGAGCAAACACCATAAGGCACAGTTCTGCCTGGGCATTTACTAGTGCTTTTAGTGACCTGAACAGCAACAGAAGCTTCCAAAAGTAAAAAGCAGACAGTACATCCACTTTTCCTGCTTTGGTGACAGCCAGTGTCAGGCTGCTTTGGTCTTGACAGGGCCAGGACTCTGCAGGCTCAGGAAGGCTCTATGAGGTTATCAGACTTTCCAAGGTCACTCAAGGAGTCACTGATAGAGAATGAGACAGGGGCTCACGGCAAGACTGGACTGGCCTCTGCTTCATTTCAGGGCAGCTTATCTAGAACACTGCTGACTGGAACACTGATAAAGTTCAAGTAAATTGAATGTGGCTTAGTCTTGAGAATTAGCTGGAGTACTCCATGGAGGCTGCTGAAAACACATTAGAGGTCCCTGGAGAAAGAGTGGAGGGACTTTCTTAGGGAATATTTGAACCTGGTGCTGGGAAGACAGTGTTTGGTCAGAGGTCCCGGCACAGAGAGCTGTCTGAACCCCTTTTCTCACCCTCACCCTGCTCCTTTCTCTCTCTCTAATCCTCAGCTTCCTCATCTGCCCTAATTATGTCTCAGGCTGGTCATTGCTCCCACCCACCGAAAGCTCACTGCTAAAGGCTCTGGCAAAATTGACTCTTGCTCCTTCCAACAGCTGGGCCTACTGAAGCAATCCTCCGATGCGGACAGGAACCACTCACAACAGTAATAACAGCAACAACAGGAGTTATCATTTCATGACCACTTACCATGTGCAATGGGCTAGGCTGTTACGCACGTGAACTCACTGAATACTCTTGACTGTCTAATGAGATAGGATTCATTTCTGTTTTATGAATGAGGAAACTGTGTCTTAAAGAGGTCTAAAATTTTGTTTCATGTCACACAAAACACAGAGAAAGGACACTTACATGTCTCTATGTGGCTGACATCTAACTTAAAACTCCCCAAGTCTCCCATGTTTTCACCAATAAAATAAGGATAATATAAGTTGTAAGGACTGGCACATTCATTCATTCATGGAGGAAATGTTTATTGAGAACTGGTCACTGTTCTAAGTGCCAGAGATACTGTAATAAGAAAAACAGACAGTGGAATTCTTCCCTCATGAAATTTACAGTGAAATTATTACACAAATACATGTGATGTCTGAACTATAAAAAGTGCAAAGAATGATATACATGTAGTGCTATGGATCCATATTATAGTGGGAATTGACCAAGAAAAGGCAATTAGGGATGGATTCCCTGAGACATTACGTTTAAGCTGAGGAGTTAACTAAGTGAAGTAGGATGGGAAGGACTTTCCAGTAGGGGAAATAGAATGTGCAAAGGCCCTGTGGTAAGAGGGTGTAGGGAAAGTACAGGGCTAAAAAAGCCCAATGGGGGCAAGAAGCAAAGAAGGCAAGAAGGATGTTGTGTGAGATGATATTGACCAGAGAGGCCTAATCTGTGCCTGGTCAGGGCTGAAGGCTGGGGTCCCAACAGGGAGCAAGACAAGGGCTCTGATTTGGGAGCTTATAGCCTACTAGGATAATTTTAAAAACAGACAAATGAATAAACAACAATGTTTCAGAGGTCAGCAAAAGCTATGAAAAAAGAAAATGAGGTAGTATGATATAGTCAGTAATGCTAAGCAAGGAGTTCAGACCAACTCTCCAGCTGAGAATAATAAGAAAAGCTGGACAATTTTTTTTTAAGTCAGCTTGAGTATATCAAAGGGCTAACAAGGATAGTGAAGAGTCACTGGGACAAGATCTAGGGGCAGAGGGTGGGGGGAGATTTAGAGATGTGAGTTCAGCATTTTGTCCCAGAGGTCTTTCCTGATCCAAATGAGGCCGCTGAGAGGCTGAGAAGTCCTTTTACCAGTGTCTCTAAGCTAAGGACAAAAATCGAAGTCTAGAACCCAGGTAATCCAGAAGCAAAGTAGCGCTGCTCTAACAGCAGCCAAAATTAGAAATTTTGTCTTAAAAGTGGCCCTAGAAAAATGACACGTTACTTTCAAAAAGGAGCAAAAATTAGACCAACAACTCATTTTTCAAGTGAAACAGTAGAAGACAGAAAACAATGGAATAATGTTTTTAAAATGATGAAAGTATGTGCCAAGTGAAATTCTATAACTAGCAAAACTATCCTTCAAAAATGAATGTAAAACAAAGACATTTTATACCAACAAAATTTTGTCTGAGAGACTTTATCACCAGCAGACCTGCACTAGAGGAAAGAGCAGTGTTTTCTCAGGCAGAAAAGAAACATTCTATAGAGAAAGTGAAGTCAGAAGGCATGAAAATGGTAAATATGTGGTGAAATCTAGATGATTAATTACTATATGAAGATAATGAAACCTCTATTCATATGAAAATCTAGATTAGGGAAATCTATAGAGACAGGAAGTCAATGGTTTCTTAGGGCTGGAATGGGAACGGGGGACAGAGGATGATAGCTAAAGGGTACGGGGTATCTTTCTGAAGTGAGGGCGATGTTCTAAAATTGACTGGTGGTAACTGCACATATCTCTGAATATACTAAAAACCATCGAATTGTGCACTTTAAATGGATAAATTACATGGTATGTGAACTATATTTCAATAAAGCTATTTTTAAAATGAGGCATTCTTGTGGTATTCAAAATATACATAAAGTTAAAATACAGGACACTGATAGCATATAAGTTGGAAAGAGGTAAATGCTGTTACAGCATTCTGAGTTTCTGGCAGGGTTAGGAATAAACATATATAAATTCATACAGAGATACGAATTTAGACTTAGATATAAATGGACTAAATGTTCCAATTAAAATAAAGATTGTCAGCCTGGATTTAAATAAACGTCAATAAAGTCATGCGGTTTATAAGAGACACAGCTAAAACTTAAGAATACAGAAAAGTTGAGAGTAAAAGGATAGAGGAAAGTAATAAAGATATACCATACAGATATTAATCAAAATAAAGCTAGTATAGCTATATTAATAGTAAGTAGACATTAAGTAAAAAAAGTACCATAAAGATAAAGAGGGGTTTTTCTTAATGATAAAAAGCTTGATTCATTAGAAAAAAGAGTAGCAGATTTAAATTCATGTATACCTAATCACATGGCCTTAAATATATACATATTTTAAAAGTAGACAAAAATCAGCACAAATATAGAACATGTAACAATATGATTACAATATGTACCTAAAAGGCATAAATAAAATTTGACACCTGCAAGATATATATCATTTCAAGCACACACAGATTAACTACAAAAATTGGCTATGTATTGGCCAATAGGGGAGTAGAAACTAATCTCAAAGGTTAGAAATCATGTAGAACATATTCCCTAATCACAACTGCAATTAAGCTATAAATCAATAGCAAAAGCATAAGTAGAACTCTTCACATATTTTTTAAATGAGAAATATACTTATAAATATTCTATAGATTCAAGAGGCAATCACAATGGGAGTTAGAAAATATTTTGAACTGAATGTTATTGAATATATGATATATCTGAACATTTGGATACAGTTTAAAATGTGCTTAGAGAGAAATATATAGCCTCAAATATACATGTTAGAAAAGAAGAAAGGCTGAAAATATAGTCAATTATTTATCTCAAAACAATAGAAGAAGGACAACAGATTGATCCCAAATAGATTAGAAAAAAATAATAATAAATTAATAATACAGAAAACAATTATACAATAGACAGAATCAGTAAGGCCAAAAGTTGGTCCTTTGAAAAGACTAATAACATTGATAAATGGCTGGGAAGACTGATCAAAAAAAAAAAAAGGAGAGTAGGAGTAAATAAACAAGGAAAAGGGGAATATCATTTCATATATAGAATTAAAAATATAATAAAATGATAGTATAAATTAGGTAAAATGAACACATTTCTAGTAAAACACAACTTACCAAAACAGACCCATGAAGAAATATAAACTCTGAGTAAGACTATTTATAATTCATAGTTAAAACTCTTCCTTAAAGAAAATTCTAGGCCCAGATGGTTGCACAGGCCAATTCTATCAAATGTGTTATACAAACTCTTCCAGAGAATAGAAAAAGGGGAAATTCTTCACAA